>NC_139006.1:88875708-88971208 GCF_964374135.1 Grampus griseus | reverse complement strand
TGGACACAGGTCTGCACGTGCTGTTTGAAAAAGCGATCGCCAGCCGCCTCAGCGGCCGCGGCTGGCAAGCTGCCGGCGCCCGTTATGGCCGCGCCTCGCACGGGTGCTTTGCAGGACCCGGCGCAGACCGGGAGTCATGCCTGCGGTGCTGGGCCGACTGAGTATCGCCATAAAAAAAACTCCCTCTGCTGTTAAAACTTGGTGTCTGTTTGCATAGTTAGACGGTAATTTTTTAGAACACTGCAAAGCCTTCGGTCCAGCTTGCCGTGGCTCACCTGTTTGTGTCGGGGTGGGAGGGCGGCAGAGCGGGCTTTCGGGGTGCAACGGGCCGCACGGAAGCCAGTCTGGCCAGGCCCCCGCCCTCGGGCCTTTGCAGGTTACCTCAGCTCTCAGCCTGTGCCCTCACCGGGCAGAGCGGGAAGCTTGGTGCCCGAGGCGATGTGAGGGCAGGGAGCCCAAACTGCAGCAGGACTGTGCCGGAGGCCGGCACGTGTTCGTTTCTTTGTCTCGGTGCCTTCCCACCCTCCATCCTTTTCTCTTTCTCTGTTTCCTTGTCTTCGTCCCTCCTTCTTTCCTTCCTCCCTTCTCTTTCTAATTTTATTAATTTTTCAGACTAGAGCAACCCTTAAATGTTTGTGGTTTTCAAATATAAGGGTTTTTTCCCCCCAAATTAAAATAGTTAAAAGCGAATTTTGCTGGTCCCGCCTCAGCGGGCCTCTGACTCCCCTCCGAAGGAGCGCCTAGGGCGTCTGCACAACCCCTGGCCCGCGGCTCTGCCCACCCGCTCCGAGAGGCCTTGCTCTCCGTCTGGCAGATGCTGGGGGGATCTGATGACCCCAGTGCAGGTGGGCCTGTCCCCCATAGACCCTGGAGAAGGAAGGAGGAAATGCAGTGACAAGCGGTGTGAGAAGTGGGGGAAACAGAGAGGTGGCGCGGCGGGTGAGGGGCACGAGGGCACCAGATAGAGGTTCCAGGCGTGCGGAGTGAGAAGTCTGGCAGCGAGCTGGGCCTTGGTGCACCACCAGGGTCTACACTGTTGTGGGGACTACAAGGAAGGTCTGGCGGGCCCTGACGCGCCGCCCTCTCTCACTGCTGCCATGATACAAGTACCTGTGGCGGGAGAGGCCTCGCATTGTTGGTCTGAGGATTGATGTGCAGTCAGCCCATCAGCGCTGGTGGTGGTCCTGACTTTCGTCTTGTTTTCAGAGAAGTCCAACCCGACTCGGGATGCAGAGCTTCCTGCAGCTGCTGAGGGGAAGCGGAGGTGCTGGCCTGCCCTTGGCGGACCTGGTGACCCTCGCAGGCAGGCTGTGCCGGGAGGTCCAGGACGATCCCGCCCAGGTGCAGACCTTGGTCACGGCCGTGCTGGACAGCCAGCTCCGCCTGTACCTCTTGGACAACGCGGATGTGGCCCTGGTGTGCGCCAGCATGCTGGCCCAGCAGGAGCAAAACCGGGCTGCCTGCCAGCTGCTAGAGGTAGGACCGGGGTGGGGCGGGGAGAGGGGCAGCAGCCCACAGCAGCCTGAAGATGACAGAAGTGCCCAGGAGTCAGCAGGAGCCTGGGGAGAGCTGCTATAAGCCGAGCCAGGGCCGTTCACTCTCACTGTACTAAGTTCTAACTTGCCTGCTAACCCGAGACAGAACTGACCATCTGTCGGATCCCTCTGGTCCTGGACCAGTGGTCCTGGCTTGGAAAGTTGGCACTCCGGTTAGTGAGGCAAGCAATCAAACAGACCCAGGACCGCAGTCCCTTAGCTGCGGGTCTGCATCCGGGAACTCTGAGACCACAAGTACCTTTGTCACTCCTCCGGTGGTACTTTGAACCTCAACTCAGTTGGCATCAAACCTGAGCTGCATTGATGGGAAACTATTTTTGTCTTTATTTATCCACTTAATGTTACTGCAGTACGTTTTGTTACCCAAATCCTGGGGTGTTTGCTGGCAGGATGCTTCCTGCCCTAGATCGTACTGGGATAGTGCAAATTATGTAGTATATGCCTGTGTTACTTCCTAAAGTGTGAGGAATTCTGAATTCCAAAATACATCTGGCTCAAAAGGTTTTAATAAGAGATTTGGGGGCCTGTGTTTCCCTTTTTCACTCCATAATACAGTCCATAATACAGTCCATGCATAACTCATGCTGAGTTTACCTTCAAGATACTAAACTCTGCCCAGTTCTTTGTTTTTGCTCCCTCTCCCCCAAGCCCTGCGGCACCCTCCTGGCGCTCACGCCCCGCCACCGTGTCCTCTCCTGCCCCCTCTATTAGTCTTCACGTAGCAGCCAGAGGCAGTTTTAAAACTGCAGATGGGACCACGGTACGCACCGAGGCGCGGGCCCAGAGCCTGCCATCCCGTCCTGGCTCCCGCACAGTGGCTGTGCTGGCTGCTTGCCGTTCTCCTGGAGCTCCCGAGATCTTTGTCTTTTGACCTTTGCGCATGCCGTTCCCTCTGCCAGAGGCTGGACACCACTCTGTGTGGCTGGTGCCTTCCTACCTGTCTGGTTTCTGCTTTAAACGTCACCCCGTCGAGCTAGGACTTAAGGGAGCCCTCATCCCCCTCTGTGGCTCCTTCCTCAGCTCACGGTTAGAAACCTGTCTATTTCTCGATCTGTGATCCACCTCCCCTCCTGCACTGCAAGCCCCAGGAGCAGGGGCATGTTAGTTCTGCCCATTAAAGGATCCCCAACACCCAGCATAACACCTGGAACATAAGAGGGCTCAGCCTTCCAAATGTCAGAATAAATGGGTGAACACACAGAGTTGAAGTAGCTGCCGTGAAGGCAGTCAGTGATGGAATGTGAGCGTGACATCAGTGATGAAAAACTCCCGGGATGGGAGTAACTCAGGATGGTCCAGAAATGTCTCTGAGGAAGTGATGTGTTCTGAGACCTGAGAGAAAGGATGGGGCTACCACATCAAGAAAGGGCATTTCCCGCCAAGGGCCACTCCTGCAGGTGGGGAGGCTCCAAGTGGGTTCCCTGTCTGACAGTTGTGCTGACGTCTGCATCCTGGCAGGAGACTGCAGGCCTCTCAGCCCAGCAAAATGGGCTTTTTCTGATGTTGTTGAGAGGAAGCTAAATGATTCTCAGCACCTCCCTCACCAAGATGGGCCTGAGAACACTGGGGTTAGAGGCACGAACCACATACTGACCACAGGGGCTGTGTCCAGGGGAGGCCCTCACTCAGCGTCCTTGGCCATCTCTAAAGTCTGGTTACATGACCAAGCCACACTGAGTTGGGGAGCTGTCACTGGCACAGACCGGGACCCCTTCATCCCCCTCAGCTCAGATTGAACTCACTGAGCCCCAGGGGCCCGCCCTGCTGGTGGGAGAGAAAGGCCTTTCACGCAGGATGGGGATCAAGCCTCAGGCCGCTCAGACCTGACCACGTGGTTCTCAGCATGGCTCGGCCTCTGGGTGCTATGGCCACAGCCCGGAGTTGGCCTTCCCCTTGCCTGGCCCTCACCTGGGGGGCGAGGGAGAGCTGTGCCCACCTTCCATTCGTGGGAGGGCCTGCTGGGGACAGGAGCCCGGCCATGGGACTTGTGCCCTCGCCGCGGGGCACCAGCGAGCGGATGTTCTTAGCGGTCAGTCTGGGTCTACGGCGGGGCTCCGGGGCAGGCGAGCGTGCCGGGTCTCAGCAGGCTCTTGTCCACAGGGATGCCGGGTGCCGGGTGGCAGCCTGAAGCTGGTGCAGCTCTGGAATGACATCCACTACCGTCTGGTCATGAAGAGGCTCGGCGTGGCCACGCTGACCCCGGTGCAGAAGTTCCGGTGCAGGAAGAGGTATGCACCAGCCTTTACTGGTGCTTATTCCCCGGGGCTCCCAAGGGATTTGCCCTCCAAGACCACAGAAGGACTTAGGTGAGTAGAGGCAGGGAGATAAGAGGAAGCAGTGATAGACAGAGGGTAATAAGCTCCACAGCAGCAGGTGCCCTCCTCTCCACCGCTCGGCTGGCTGTGGGGACGCTTTCCGACCTGTGCCCGCAGGGCGAGGACGGGGAGCTGTTCCCAGGACCCAGGCCGAAAGCTGGAGCTGCAGCAGGAGCCACTGCCTGTCGGTGAGGGCCCTGCAGTGAGGGAGGCGGCAGGTGGGCACCCTGACCTCGCTCGCTTCCTGCAGGATGGGTGCCCCTCAGCTCAGCTAATGCCCATGGTCAGGCTCTGCAGGTGCAGATCCCAGCACGGCCCCTCAGGGCTGCAGGACCGTTAAAAGAGAGAGAAATGTGAGGGTCTGCAAGCACCACATGAGATACACATAGCGCTTAGAAGGCCGTCTGGTACACGGTGGCTGCTGGATGGATGTTGATAATAATTACCACGATGACCATTATCAGCACTAAGTACACGTTACGACTACTAGTTATCATCATCACCGTTCGTGGATGAGGACACCAAAGCACAGAAAAGTTAGTCACTTACCTGGTTACACACTACAGAGATGCAAAGGCAGGATTCCAGCCTAGACATCGAGACTGGAGAGCCTTTGTTCTTGACCTTGGGTGTCCCCCATTGGCCAGGAGGAGCTGCAGGTCTTGCTCTGAGCTCCTGAAAGCCCAAGTGACAGGAGTTTCTGAGCCATGGGCCTGGTTGATGGAAGAAGAGATGGATTCCTTTTGGATCAGACGGAATTTTTCTCACGGTGCGCGCCAGATATGCCCTCAAAGCCCAGCAGTTAGTCAGCCTTGAGGTCTTCAGGGATGCAGTCAGGTCCCTCCATATAGGCTCTGACAGCCTGCCAGAGGGTGGCTCAGCAAAGTAAATGCCTTGGGGACCAGCATGCAGTGTTTGTGAAGAGGCCCCTGGTTGCTGCGCGTTACTAGAGGTGCTGGGGCCCTGCTGTCCTGGAGCTGCCTGCGGGTGTGGATGATGGACAGTAGACCAGGAAACAAAGCAGATCCTGTAATTCAGAGCAAGGAATGCTAGACGGAACTCGTTCAGTAGAGGACTGTGACTCACTGGTCCTCTGCTTGTGGTCGGGCTGCAGCCCAGGGCTGAGCCTGGGGGAGGCCTGAGCACAGGGAAGGCGTGCTCTGGGCATAAGGAGGGGTGACACTGGAGTCACAGCAGGTGGTTAGTGCAGGAGCAGAGGTGGGAGGTTCTTGGAGTTTCTGGGAGTGGCCATGGCTGGGGAAAGGGTTGTGTCAGGATTGACTCTAGAGGATTTAACGATAGGTTGAATGTACTGGAGAAGGTAAAGAGAATAAACCTGGCTGCAGGGCTCTTGGCCTGATTGGCAGGGACGTGGTGGTCTCTCACTGGGATGCGCAGGATGGGCTGGGGGACGGTGTGGGGAGCAGGAGATTGAGCTCCACTGGGATGTGTGGGGTGTGTTTTCGATGTTCATGGGGGTTTGTTCAATTGGCATTTGGCTAGCAAATCTTGTATAGACCGGTGCTGTTTGCTTATATGTCACTTTTTTCTTTTGGAAAAATTCCAGTATACACTCAGTAAAGAGGGTAGCATAACCAACCTCAGTACCCTCATCCCCCAGCTTTAACAGTCATGGCCACTGGTCAGTGAGTGGTACTGGAAACCCTGGTGAAAGTGTGGGGTGTGGGCCCAGGCAACACGAGACCCCACCCTTGTTCAGGGGATGGACCCGGGGACTGCAGCACAGAGTCCTGCAGGGGAGGTGGGTGGCCAGTGAAAGGACAGGAAGTCCAGGGGAGCACAGCAGGTACAACAGAAGAAGCCAGGGGTCTCACTGTTCTCATCCAGGAACCCACCGCCCGCCTCCCTCTGCCCTGACGGCCTCAAGAGCCGGAACTTCCCCAGAGAAGTTCGCCAGAAGCTGCAGGAGTTTGCTTCGGGTGTGAGCACCAACCCCAGCAAGGCCGAGCGGGTAAGAGCAGATGAGAGCGAGGCCCGGCAACCCTCCCCTTAGCCTACCCTCCCCGGTCCTTAGGGGACTCCCACCCTTAGGTGACATCACCACCCTTAGGGGATTGACCCGCATCCTCAGCCGCACCTCCCCGCCTCCCCAGTGGCCTATCTGCCAGGGCGCTGGCGCTCTCCGCCTGCCCTGAACTGCTCTGGGGACGGCGCTCTTTGGCTGGCAGCCACCTGCACACGTGGCGGGGTTAGTTTCATCACGGCAGTCTTAATACCCCGTCATCCAGTGTGGCTTCAGCAGGTGCTCACTGAGCACTTACCGCGGCTGGGACTCCAGCCGGAGGGATGCACGGGTGAGCTCTCGGGAGCAGGTGGAGGGGGCAGCAGGAAGAGCCTTGCCGCTCATAAAGCTGGCGTGCTCCCTTCTCTCCCGGTCCAATCAGCGGGGCTCTCCCAATGATCGCCCCGCCCCCTCTCTCCCGGGTCCAATCATCAGCAGGGCTCTCCCAGTGATCGCCCCGCCCCTTCTCTCCGGGTCCAATCAGCGGAGCCCTACTGGAGCTCCGTGCTGTGGCCCGTGGTGGTTCGGATCTGGCTCCTGAGGAAGGACAGGTGCCTGATCACAGGGTCGGTCGAGGCCGACGCGCTCTCGCACCGGCCCGGCGGGCGGGCGGTCAGTGGTTTGGTGGCGCCTCGGGAGGGTCCGGTTTGCAAGCCCTGCCGAGCCCTCCCGGCTGCGAGTGGCTGTCGGCCGGGCGGCGGCTTGAGGAGGAACAAGGCCAGAGGCCACGGCGCCGGCCCGCATGATGCCCCGGCCGCCCTGTGTCCCGGCCCGCTGGTCCCGGCCCCGCGTCTCAGGAGCGGGCTGGGCAAGCGGCGTGTTGTTTCGGCGCAGGAGGACCTGGCTTCGGAGACGCGCTTGACCACTGAGCAGATCTACAACTGGTTCGCCAATTACCGGCGGCGCCAGAGGGCCCTTGTGCAGCGCGCGGCGCTAGCCCGGGACTCGGCGGAGGACCGCACCGCGAGGGAGGCCGGCCCGAGCCCCCCGCAGCCCACAGGCCAGCCCCACCTTGGCTCTGGGTGCGTGGACAGGCCTCAGTGGTCGGGTGAGTGACCCCTCTCCCAAAACCTGTGTCTAGGGCTAGGCCGAGGTAGGGTCACTGGTTACAGGACAGGGTCCTCTCCGCCAGCCCCAGCCTGCACGTTTGGTACTTCACCCTGTGGGAAGCGAGATCGCTGAAGCTGAGGGTCAGGTTGGACTCAGGATGGGCCCAGGTGGGGCTGCAGCAGCGTTTTGCGTTGAGAGGTTACTTTGCGGCCAGGGCCAGGAGTCAGTGGGAAGGGAGCCAAGCACTAGAATTTAGGGTGTTCTGGGTTCCTAATTACGGGTGTTGGTTCAGACCAAAGACAGATCAGGGGACAAACAAAGAATACTGGGCAGCCAGCGTGGCTGTTCTTAACCTGCTGGGAAGGAAGCTGGGACCCTGAGCATCACCCAGCTTCTCCTCCTGTCTGATCGGTTTTTAGCAGGACCTGAGGAAAGTGGGTCTGTACAGACCCAGGAGACCACCCAAGGGCCGTGGGAGCCACTGGTCCTGGCCCCAGACTTCTCTGGAGACGAGACCATGCCAAAGTCACTGGCTCCCAGGTACTGCCACCCACGTGGGCCATGGGACCGTTCCCTGTTCAATTCCCCATCTTCAGTGGGAGACCAGGCCTGGAGTGGGCGTAGGAATGCCTGCCGGGCACTGGGACCAGCTCAGTGATGGCGGAGGGCAGATTCAGCTGAGACCCCAGGTACAGGGGAGCCACTGGCAAGGAGCCCACGTCATGGACTCCAAACTTGTTCCCTGGAGCCTGACTCACAGCCTGACTTCACGTAAATTTTGGTGACTGGGGAAAACAGAAAGAAAAACGTGCAGACCTATCTCCTAAAGGCAAACCCGCTGTCCTCGTGGTCTGTTTCTCTCTAGCGTTTGGTATGGTTGGTATATCATTAGGTTAGTAACAGCCAACATTTCTTGAGTTCCTGCTACAGACCAGGCCCTGCCTAACCGCTTTCCCTCACCCTGTTGCCCCTGTGGTGCCGCACAAACTGCTGTGAAGAAAGTGCCGGCAGCAGCGGGACTGAGTCTGAGTGTGGGACCAGGTCCACGTCTGCGTAAACATCAAGCGGTGCCCACTTTTTCCATTTACACTTGTGTTTTAAGCATCTCTCCTGACACTACCTGGGCTGGCACCTCACGTCCAGGCTGGCACTACCCAGGTGTGTGGCCTTAGGCAGGTTCCCGTGACCTCTCAGTGTTGCTTTTTCTTACCTGTGAAATGGGGATAGTGATGGACCCTGCCGCGCATGTCATTACACAGATTACAGGGGCGGGGGGGTTGTTAACAAAAGCCCAGGAGCACCATCTGAGACACAGGGAGCATTTGGGGAATATTTTAATTCTTTAAATTATTGATTGCTGCCTAACACTCCTTTAAGATCCACCTTCATTTAATCATTCACCTATTAGGTTCTTGCTAATCATTTTCAGCCTTCAATATTGTGGAGCAATGTTTCATTGAAGGGCTTTGTAAATAAACTGCTAATGTATCTTAGGTTTCCAGGGATAGTATTTTTTGTGTCTCTGGAACCCTTGTAGCCTCAGGGAGAACTGTGGAGGCAGCGTGATTGGGGTGGACCCCACAGCCATCTGTGGCTGTGTTGAGTCCGGAACCCAGATTCCCAAACTGGGCTGGAATCTCCTCCCAGGCCCCACTACCCCAGCCTGAGGGATGGTGTTCACTTTGCTCCCCAGGTCTCTGCAGGGTGGTGAGATGTACCAGGAGGGGCCTAGCCACGATCCTGCCACTCTTCCTCCCGTCTTCCCTGGCTCTGGTTTCTGCCCTCTGGCTGCTGGCAGCGACATGCTGGACCCCTCTCTGGGTGCCCCCGTGTCGTGGCTGACATCTCTTGCACTGGAATCCTCCAAGGAAGTTTCCTTCCAGACTAGGCCACTGATCCATAGTCACGGGCTGGACCTCACGATGCGCCCTGCAGATGCTCCTCTGGCTGTGTCCATCACCGCCCTTGGTGAGGCCAGCCCCACAGGTGGGTCTATGCTAGACAGACTATGTGTTTCTACATCAGATGCTTCAACTGCTTGTATGTTATTTGACGGGGAAGAATTTTGAGGGGCCAGGACTTTCTGCTTGAATCTCTTATATTTGATTAGACCCCAAACCAGTGCAGTTGGAACAGGCTCTTCCCACCAACAGCCTGGATAGTTTTCATTTTATTTTTGTTTTCAAAATAAAATGTGCATGTGACTAAAAAATAAGATGGTGAGGAAAGAGTTAAAATGAAATGAAATGGCTGCCACCCCTGTACTCCAGTCCCTGTAACTAACCAGTCAACATCTGCTACAACGGAGGAGGGCTGAGCTGTTCAGACCTCTAGCTCTCTCTTCCTAGTTTCTTCCTTAGTTGTAACTGTCGCTATAAATACCTTTGAAGAATACGTATTCAGGTATATATTTCGTGCACCAAACACGATAGCATCTTGTGACATCCCAGCTTCTAAGGAGGATGTTGGCGCTGAACTCAGCCTGTCACCTAAATTTCTTAGTCTTCTGTGGTCCCATACAGGTCGTCTTGTAGTTTGTCATTGCCTCCCTTTTTCCTTACATTGTCTGCTTTTATCACATTCCTAATTTCTTGCAGTGTCTTAAGCATCCCCTTTGAAGACTTGCTGCCAGGGCCTCCTTCCTGCTCCCAGTCCGGTGTGGAGCCGTCATCCCAGGAGCACCTTTAACTGCTTCCCTGGGTTTGCTTCAGCGTTTCCTTAATTGCAAGGCTTGTTCTTTCTTTCTTGACTCTTGTTATGTTAGAGAATGTCTTTAATTAACTCTATAAGAAAGGGTGCCTGCAAGGTAGTGTCTGTTTCCTTGCATCTTCTGAAATTGTCTTTAATCCGCCCTCAAGTTTGATTAATGACTTGTCAGGGACAGAATTCTGAGTTTAAAATACTTTTTACCTTAGAAATTTGAAAGCAACATAGCATCCAATTATAGCATCCAATGTTGTCATTTTAAGTTAGATGTCATTCTGATGTTCACGTATTTTTCCTTTATTGGAGCTGTTTATTTTTGAAGTCTTGGTGTTCTGAAATTTCACAGTGATGGTCCCAGGTGTGAGTCTTTTGAATTCACTTTGTTGTTAAGCTTTTCGATTTAAAGAACCAGAGAACAAGGTATTCTTTAAGCTCTGGGCACTTTTTGTGATTTTCTTTGATAGTTTCCTCCTTCCAGTTCTCTCTTTAGAGCACAAATGTTATTTGGATGTTGGAAATCCTGGACCAATCTCCCAAAATGCTTACCTTTTTTAAAAAATTTCTTTTTTATTGTATGTGCTTTTGTCTTAAACTTTGTCTTCTGATATTTTGACAATTATACATTTTAAGAGAACTCCAACCTCTCTTTTCTTTTTTTTTAAATTTTATTTATTTATTTATTTGGCTGTGCCGTGTCTTAGTTGCGGCACGTGGGGTCTCTAGTTGTCGCCTACAGGCTCTTAGTTGAGGCATGAGGGATCTAGTTCCCTGACCAGAGATTGAACCTGGGCCCCCTGTATTGGGAGCATGGAGTCTTAATCACTGGACCACCAGGGAAGTTCCCCAAGCTCTCTTTTCTTATTTCTGATTTTCCTTTCTTCATAGATCATGTTACTTGTTTTTGTTTTTTTAATAAGTTTTTAAAAATAAATTTATGTATTTAGTTTTGGCTGTGTTGGGTCTTCGTTGCTGCACACGGGCTTTATCTAGTTGTGGCAAGCGGGGGCTACTCTTCGTTGTGTGCGGGCTTCTCGTTGAGGTTGCAGAGCATCTGCTCTCGGTGCATGGGCTTCAGTAGTTGTGGCTCGCAGGCTCTAGAGCACAGGCTCAGTAGTTGTGGCGCACGGGCTTAGTTGCTCTGCAGCATGTGGGATCTTCCGGGACCAGGGCTCGAACCTGTGTCCCCTGCATTGGCAGGTGGATTCTTAACCACTGCACCACCAGGGAAGCCCCGATTATATTACTTTTTATAGATGCAGTATCTTATATTTCTCCGAGTATCCTAGTTAGTAGTTTCAGAAAATGTGCTTTCTTGCCTGAAGGGGGGAATGTTGGGGTTGTGGATTCAGGCCCTTCCTTGAACAGAGGAGGAAGAGGTGCCCCAAAGAGGAAGAGCCTGGAGACTCATTTCTCTGAGGCAGCTTTTCCATCTGGTCTTTGGTCTTTGATTTCAGAGACCTTTTCCTGTCCATGTTTACTAACAAGGCTGGAGCTGGGATGGGCAGTGGCCAGCCTCATACTGGGAGGAGGGAAGCTGGTCTTCACACCGTGTCCAGCCTATGTGAGGGGTGTGTTCTCTGGGAATTGGAGAGCTCCCTGCTGGTTGCCTGAGCACCTTGCTTTCCCTCCCTCCCTGCAAACCTCTCAGGGTCCTTGGCCCCTGCTTATGCCCCAGCTTCCCTTCAGACAGCCCCCACCATGGGATCAGACCTGTGCCCTGCATCTGCAGAACATGGACATCTCCCACCTGCCAATTACCCTTCCCATGACACTCCCTTTGTTCTAGGCTTCGGGCTTTTTATTTCTGTTTTTCTTGGAGGAAGAAGATAAAACCCACTGATCTATTCTGTGTAAACTGGAAATGTTCAAATTAGCAGTTAACCATATTTCCTGGACCTCAGACTATCTGTAAAGTTCTGCAGGAAAGGGGAAACAGCAGAAGGCGGAGCTAGAGTCATGCACCAAATGGTTAGGAAGATCTCGGCTCTGGCAGACAGGAGGGAGGACTGTTGTTTGGGGTCTGAGATCGGGGATGCATGCTAGTTTTACCACCTGGATAGACTTAGGGCAGCAATGGACCTTCCTTCTTACCTCACTTTGCTCCTAAACGTCTGTCGACCCAGAATTGATCACGTCCACAGGGGCTTGCCTTTTAGGGTGAAAGACAGACACGCTGAGAGATTTTCTACAATATTTTAAGTAGAGAAAAAAGGCAAGGGAAGGCAGTAACACCTGGCACTGCAGTGAAATCATGGTGAAACCCAAGGTGAAAGGGGGGGCAATGGCCGTGGGCTGGGCCAGCCTGTGGTGAACGGGGGACACCGCGGGGTCTCCTCAGACAGCCGTGGTGGGCGTAGGGCGGACTGGGGTGCTGAGTCTTGGTTTGGCACTGGGGCTGGCATGAGATCTAGAATGACAAAGGGAAATTTGAGGTCAGCAAAACTTGACCTTGTTTTGGTTTTTGGGAGCCTGCAGAGGCCACTGAAATCAGCAGTGGTGGCTGTTTTCCCTCAGCGCAGGAGCCGAGGCTGGGGGCTGCCTCTCCACGGAGGCCTGTGTTGTGCTGCACGTAGACGGTGCTCCCTTCCCCCAGCACTGGGTTGTGGGATTGCTTCCCGTGCAGGATTAGCTGACCCTCCCAGCAGCAACGCCCGGAGCACATACCTGGAGGAGGGTCCAGGTACCAGCGGTGGCCAAGCGGAGCCACAGGCGAGCGGCTTCCTGGTGCCCCGGCTTCCACTGCAGGCTCCCGAGTTCACCCTCACCCAGAGGTAAGCTGCAGAGCCACAGGGCTCAGGTGACACTTCCTACGGGCCGTGGGCAGGGTGCCTGGTGCACAGACTCACCATCTCCAACGGTGCAGAGTGCGTCCTTTCCTTATGGATTTCTGGAAACCTCAACAGTCCCCCATCCTACATCTACTGAAAGAAGGTGGTACTCTCTCCCTCAGACAAGCATTGGAGCAGATACGGGCGTCCGTTCTGGGGTGGTGCTTAGGCCTTCACGCGTCCCCAGAGCTCTCCCTGGGCCCCAGCAGCCTCTTTCAGGCATTTTCTTTTCCCCAAAGGCTTTTAGCTTCTGGACAGCATCAAGATCCTGATTGTATATTCCAAATTGGAGTTTTAAAGGGGCTTGGGACAGCCATGGCAGCGTCCAGAGGCTTCACAGGAGGCAATGTCGGGCCAGGGGTCCTCCGGTGGAGAGGGAATCTACGATGGGGACCGCAGGACAGGGTCCCCAGGGTTCGGGGTCTCCCAAGTCTGGGAGCAGAAGGCCAGGTACCCAGTGAGGGAAGAATTACTGGGGGACATGGGAGAGAAGGGGAGGAGCCTCCCAAGTCAGAGGCTCTGCTTGTGGAAACAGCCAGATGGTGGGAAAATTCAGACCATGCTGATGGACTCACTTTTCCATTTATGACCGGGAGCCACACAGAACAGCCACAGGGCCGCTCATGGCCTGCTGGGCCCCTCCACTGGCTGTATCACCCTTGGACTCCAGTGCCCCAGCTCATCCTTGCTTTGATCTGGTAACCTTGATTCCTTGTTTAAAAACTGCTTCATTGGGATGTAGTTGGCATAAAGTAAACCAACATGTTTAGACGGTGCACAGGACAGTTTTCCGAGCGTGACTTACGTATCCTACAAACCATAGCTGTGCTGCTAGTCATGGGTCACGGGGCTCTTCCCACCCCTGCCACCCCAGGACCGAGGGCCTGCTTTCTTTAGCTGCGTTTTCTAGAGTTCCATATAAGTGAACTCATACAGCGTAGACTCTTTTTTGGGGTATGGCTTCTTCCACTCAGCCTGACTCCTGTGAGACCTGCCCCTGCTGCCGTGTGTGTCCGCACCCCTTCCTCTTCATGGCGGAGGCCGAGCCCTTGGTGTGGGCTGTCGTCACCTGTTGGCGGGCATCTGGGAGCTCCTGGTTTGGGACTGCTGTGCACGTTCCCGACGCGTGGTGGCCTGCGTGTTTGCCCTCGTGTCTCTGGGGATGTGCACGTGGCGGTGGGATGAGTAGGTCACAGGGTGAGTGTGGTCTGACTTTGAGGGACCGCATGATATTGTCCCGAGCGGCTGCATCTGCGTCCCCTGCCGCCTCCCCGGATTTGGTCCTAAGGACC
This sequence comes from Grampus griseus, assembly GCF_964374135.1. Classification (NCBI taxonomy): domain Eukaryota; kingdom Metazoa; phylum Chordata; class Mammalia; order Artiodactyla; family Delphinidae; genus Grampus; species Grampus griseus. The sequence goes on along the minus strand of NC_139006.1, from coordinate 88,957,438 downwards.
TCTGGGCTCCGTCACACCTCAGGCCTGTTCCTTTTCTTCCTTCACATCTCTGCTTACCATCCCGTCCTCCGTGAGCCTGCGCTGATGTGCTCTCTGACTACCTGAGCCACCTGCTCAAGGTGTCACACAGGCCCCTCCAGCACCCTGCACACCTGAGGGCCCTGCAGGAGGAGGCCGTTCCCAAAAGAGAGTCCGGCACCAGGAAGGGCTTCTGATGGGCAGAAAGCTCTCAGGGTGTGGCGCTCACAGTAAACAGTGTGAGCCTCAAACAGGGCCTGGAAAAGGGCCTGTCCTGACACTGTCCCTTTTCCAGCCCCCCGGAGCTGGCCCCGGCCCCGCCTGCCTTCCCTGGCCCCGTGCCGGCCATGGACCTGGGCCAGCCCATGCCCTCCAGCCAGGTGAGGCCTTCCTATGAGGTACCGTGGGTTTCCCTCCTAACTCCTGGGTCCTCAGCTTGGGACTTTGGAGTGAATAAAATGGACAGAGTTGAACATGGGGCAGGGATTCCTCGAGGCTGGACTTCGGTGGAATGAGAACTGGAGGCAGGTGCCATGGGGCGGAGTCCAGAGGGGGCGGGTCCCAGGATCAGGGTGACCCGGATGGGAAGGCAGAGCCCACAGAGGGCACCTCCATGTGTGATGCTGTGTTGGCATTCCAGGTGCAGTGGCCCGATGGCCAGACCTCCAGCGACGCCTTCTGGGGAGCCAGGATGCTCCTTGAGCTTTCAGGGGGCAGCCTGGGCTGAGCTGCCCCTCGGGAGCCTGGCCAGCGCTCCAGGGGAGCAAGTGTGGAATCTGGTAACACAGGTTGCAGAGCTCTGTCCCTACAGAAGAAGGACGTCCCCAGAGTTCCCTGGGGGTTCTGCTGAGAAGCACTAAGGGCTGCCATGTTTGAATAGTTTGGTTGGCAACTCCCTGTACTGCAAGAAGCGTCTGAGGAACATTTGTGAAGTCAGAAGTCCAAGGTGGGTCTGTTCTACTCAGGCAGCAGCAGTTTGCAGTCAAGCTCCTGGGCAGGCAGGCCCCTCTCCAGAGCGGAGGGTGTGGCACTACAGCCACCCTCCCGCCCAGCCCCGTGGTGAGTGTGGCCCACAGGCACGTGCACCGCAGGAGAGTGCTGGGTGGGGCGCGGCGCCTTCCCCTCGCTGTTGTGATCCGTTGTGTTTGCCGACCAAGTGTTCTGTTCAATTAAAGTTTATTGTTCTGACGCGCCCCTCCCCCATTCACTTAACTGTCCCGGACACCTGCCCCTGCCAGGCCTGGCCCCCATTGCACAGCGCGAGGGCACTACTCCACGCATCAGGACCTGGTGAGGGATATTCGGCTCCTTTCCACCAGCTCCGTGTTATAAGCAGCGTCCCGTGGGCATCTCTGCGCTCTGCCCCTTGCCTGGTCATTTTGCCCCGGGAACGAGGAATTGCCCCCAAGGTGGAAGCGGTGTGCTGAGCGCACAGGCCAGGGGCTGAGCTTTGGCACCCGGGACTGTCCTCCCCGGGGATGGGCCCTTGACCCTCACCTCCCCATCCTGTTGGTCGACAGAAGTGGTACAGCGGGGAGCAAAGTCAGGTTTGTGCCCTCGGGGCTCACAGGAGAGTGGGGAGGGGCAGAGGACCACGGGGGCGCTTCCAGGTGCTTGCTGGGGAGTGGGATGAAGTGGGAGCAGCTGAGAGCCTGGGACGCCTGAGCGGACACTGAGAGCTCCCCGGGAGCGGTGTCTCACCTGAGACCACCAGCACTCCTGCATCCCGTCACGTCCCACCTTCCTTGCCAGAACCACAAGCAGGGCCGAGCATCACGAGTGACAGGGGTGCCACGTGGACGGCCACTCACATTCCAGGTTCCCGGAAACTCGGACCTTTCAGTTTGAGAACATTTTCCTATTTTGAAACAATTGAAAACTGGCCAAAAGTTGAAAATGGGGTACAAAGATCTTTTTTCCCTTGAGCCATTTGAGAACAAGTTACTGACCTGCTGCCCCATGATGTTCCCCTAATACTTTTATGTGCTTCCTTCAGTTAAGGAATTCTACACGTGCACAGCACCTCCATGGAAATCAGGGAATCAGTCCTGGTGCTTTACTGCCTCCTAATTTGCCAGACCCCATGAGAGTTCAGGTCGTCATCCTGAATGACGACCAGTCATCATTACATTACTACGCTGTAATGCCCTGGATGTGAGAATCCAAATCTGCCCCCGTAGCACTGGCTGCCTCTGCTCCACAGGGCTTTCAGTGCCCTTCAGCCTGGGACAGTCCCTAGGTTTTCCTGGCCTTCCATGACCTCGGCTTGAGTATTGCAAGCTGGTTACTCTGCAGAACGCCCCCCAAAGTGGCCATGTCTGACGTTTCCTTGTGATTTGGGGTTTGCATTTGGACGGAAGATCCCAGAAGTGACGCTTGGTCCTTACTGCGTCTTCTGGGCGGCGCGTGTCCTTGTCACTCACCCCACTGCTGATGGTGCGCATCTCCGTCACCTGGTTAGGGTGTTGCCGACCAAGCTTCTCCACTGTAAAGTTCCTCTTTTTCTCTTTGTGTAAGTATTTTAGGGGGTGGTTCTTTGAAGCTATGTAAATAGCCTGTTTCTCATCGAATTTTCTATTAACTAATTCATTGGTTTCCCTCAGGTGCTTACCTAATTCTCAGAATTCGTGAACACTTTACTCTCCCTTTTACCCCAGGTGTGGGATCTCAGACGTCACCGACGTTCCCCGCACATGCACACAGTGTACACCTCGCCACCAAGAGTCACTCTCCAACTTTATGACTCACCCTTCACCCAAAGGGTGATTGATGTAAATAACGGAGCTCCGCAATGCATTGTGCCCACTCTTCACCCACACCGCCTGCCCCCGCGTGAAGCACGCTCTTCAGACGCACTCGCCCTCATTCAAATTCTGCACCACATATCGGCACAATTAGTGAACGTGCTTTAGGGTTAGGGGTTAGGGGTTATGATGCCCTGGGCTGCTATAGGCTGTGCCCTCCTCGACCTTCCCAGGACACATGTAGAGCTCTGGGCCTGTCCTGGTGTCCTGTGGCCAGCAGACCCTGGTTTCCCTGGGTGGGGACTGGTCACAGTCAGAGGCGGGACTCTGGTGAACGGGTCTCATGAGGACCCCCAGGGCATTTTCCTCCCTCCTACCCTTGGCAGACACTGGGCTCCATCCTGAAAGTCCCAGAGTCCTGACTCAGCCAGCCGCGTCAGGTCTGCTTTGGAGGAAATGGACTAAAGTCTCTGGAGCTGACCCTTGACAGAGCGGACCTCCTGCGGAGGGCCACCCATGCCGCGTCAGATGTAGGGAAGGAGGCAAGAGGCTCGCCCCTCCTCCACAGAGCACCTGGAGGGAGGGGGCCCTGCCCTCCGCGTCCTGCCAGTCAGGCCTCCTGCCCACCACTTCCCTTCCAGGCCCTTCTGAGAAGAGGGTGTTGGCCCACAGTCTGTCCTGCTGGCCCTTCCTGAAAGGGCCAGCCTAAGCCAGGGGACATTGGTGAGATGCAGTGACCAGGCAAGAGTGCCTCTTTCTGTGTCTCCCCTACTGAGATGAAGACGCAGATAGCGGCCATTCCAACCTGCTGATGGCTGGGGGAGGGGCCCAGAGGACGGTGAGGGGTGGGGTCTGGCTACTCCCGGGCTTTCCGGGCTCCAGGAGCAGGGTGGGGGGGCGCAACCAGCTCCAGGGAGCCCCCTCATCCTCCCATGGCCCCCGGAGGCCGAGAGCTGTGTCCAGAGCTCCCAGACAGGGCCAGAGTGACCAGCCAGCGGTGGCCTTGGTCTGTCTGTGAAGGGCCCTGCCTCTACCCTCACCCACCACGGTCTGGAGAGAAAGGGACAGAGCAGAGGGTGCCTGTATCCGTCCCTTAGGGCTGTTGTAACAAAGTACCACAAGGGACTTCCTCGCGGCCCAGTGCTTCGGACTCCACACGCTGACTGCTGAGGGTGCGTGTTCAATCCCTGGTCGGGGAACTAAGATCCCACAAGCCGTGCGGTGCAGCCACAAAACAAAACAACGAGGTGTCACAAACTAGGTGGCTCAGAACAACAGAAATCTGTCGTCTCATGGCCCTGCAGACTGGAAGTGTGACATCTGGGTGTTGGCAAGGCCTTGAGGGCACCAGGGGCAGGATCTGATTCAGGGCTCCCTCCAGCTTCTGGTAGCTCTTGTTTTGGGACAGCATAGCTGCGGTCCTCACTCACAAGGCATTTTCTGTGTGTGTGTGTTTGTGTGCGCGAGTGTAGTGTGGATCCGCTTCTGGAGCCGACCCCTGGGGAGCCCGGGCCTGTGTGTCTGTAACAGCATCCGCGGGGCTCGTGCGGCTTGACCTGGGCCCCTGCGGGATTACACAGCTGGGAGCCCTTCTGTGTGGCCGGACCGTGTTCATCTGAGTCACGCACTTGGTGCTGGTGGCGCCTGAGCGCCACGCCACTCCAAGGCTGTGTCGTTGTGGGTGAGCCATGCCTGCCCTCACTCGTGGTCCCGAAGACACCGCAGTGTCCTTCCCCTGAGCAAGATGCCACCCTCTGGTGGCCTGCGGAGCCCGTGCTGTCCCCAGCCGGGACTCGGGGGACAGGGTCCGGGAAGGCAGAGCGCGGGCGTCGGTCTTGGACACGGGCACGGAATCTCGTCCTCGGGGCTTTGCCCCAGGGTTTCTCTTTATTTTCTCACTAGAATTTCATCAGGGCTCCAGTCGACCCTTGAGCCAGCGGGGCTGGGGTGCCGACCCTCTGCCGTCAGAATGGAGTATGACTGACGGTCGCCCTCCATCACCCTGGTTTCGCGTTGGTGGATCCGGTCTGCAGCATTTTCTATTTAAAAAAATCCACACGTGAGTAGATCCGAGTGGTTCAAACCCGAGTTGTTCAAGGTTCAACGGTATTTTACGAAAGCATCCCCGCATTAAGGCACTGTCACTCAGGGCACACAGCATTTTTCGTACAGAAGAGGGTCATAGTGGTACTTCCGAAGGGCGGTGCGTGCTCCAGGGACCGGCCGGCCCCACCAGCCACCCGAGGGCCAGCGCCCCTGTGTTCTTGCCCTCGTGAGTGTTCTGATGGCCCTTTCTTGTTACAGTGTTGATGCCGTTGAACACGTTAATCGACACGTTGAAAAGGAGGTGTGTTAAAACTCACAACATTAAGTTTAAATACAGTCTTTACACCAAAACGAGAATATATGAACATTTTTCCTTTCTGGCTTTAATGGAAGTAAGCTCATTGACAACTTTTTCCTTTTGTTGAGAAAGTCAGTTTAATAGGCAGCATATTTGTAATATTACATAAAGTATGTCTGTTCTGTAAACAGTGACATCCTACACTAAATGAAATACGTAAGCATATCAGACTTTGTTATTAAAATCAGAATTTGTTAAAGGTCACTTAACACTCAGCTATTAACTGTGAACCCAAATGGTCCGGGGTCTTTTCTAGTGGGAGATTTCTAAGCACCATTCCTAGCTTTTCTATGCTAATTGGTCTGTTTACATTGTTCTTATTTTTGGGTCCATTTTGTTACTGTGTATTTTTACTAGGAAATCACCAATTTCTTTTAGGTTTCCAATCTGAAGCAACATTTCTTTTATTTAACTTTAATTTTCCCTCTCTTTCTAGTTTTCTACAGAATTGTCACAATTAATGAGCACTACTGAAACATTATTATTAACTGCAATCCATATTTTATTCTATTCAAGTTCCCTTCCTTCTACCTTTTTCTGTTCCAGAATCCCATCCAGGCACCACATGACATGTGATCATCATGTCTGTTTAGGCTCTTCTGGGCTTGGACAGGTTCTGAGACCCTCCTTGTTTCGATGACCATGACAGGGTGGAGGAGGGCTGGGCAGGTACTCTGTAGGCTGTCCCGCACTGGGATTTACTTAGTGTTTTTCTCATGGTTAGAGAGGTGTTATGGGTTTTGTGGAAGCAGATCACAGAGGTCAGGGGCTTTCCCATCACTTTATATCAAGGCAGTAGGCTCTCGAGACACGTATCACTGTTACTGTTAACCTTGGTCACCTGGCTGAGGTAGTTTGTCAGGTTCCCGCTGCGTTTTGGAGCCTTTCCTGACAGCTCCAGCCAATCCTGACCACTCCCCTCTCTGAGTTTCTGTAGCTCTGATCTTCAAGTCACATGTTGCTGGTCTGCTTCCTTCCTGTAGTATCTGTTCTCTTGGAATCCCATGGCTGGGAGTCTCCAGAAAGTTGACAGTTTTCAGGAGGAGAGAATATTCTGCTGTACCCTCCTGTCCCTAGCTCGGTACTGGACTCATGGTAGGAAGGTGATGTATTTAAATCAAGCTTCTGATACCAAGTTCCCCTGCTGAGTTTATGATTAACCTTTCTTTACAAAAGTGTATCCCTTTTCTTGTCCTGCCCCTGTTCCCCTCAGGATTGAGGAGTATCAAAGAAAAGGGGTGGGGGGCGGGAACTGGTCAGGACCCTGCAGAGCCCTTCTGGGTTCAAAAGACCCTCCATGTCCCCCATTTCTTGTTTGCAGAGAAAGGCTTTACTCTCCTAGGCCTTTCCTGAGTTCTGAAGAGCGGACACATGTAGTTACTAATTAGGGAAGATAGGGAATGCAGAAACGAAGTTAAAGCAGGCCCAGATGGTGTCAGAGGAAACACCAGGGGCCAACCAGGAATTAAAATTGCTAACCCATCACATAGGCTCTAAGTAAATAATAAAATGCCTCAACCGTGGCCTTTGTTCTCTCCTAGAAACAGGTTAAAGAACGACGAGACCATGATTTTCTAGTTTGCTTTTCAGGGACATGAAGCTCAATCACAATCACCAATGACACATCGAGTCATAGGATGGCGCCGGGAAGCCTGCAACTGAGGTCTCATCAGGAAGCTGAAATCACCAAGACCCCCTCTCATTTACCCTTTTTGCCTTTAAAGACCTTGCACCTGGCTAGCCAGCAAGATGGACCTGAGACAAACCTGCATCCCCCATCTTCTGGACTGGTGCACAGCCCAGGTCTGGCCGCTTGTCAATATTCCAGAGGCAAGTGCTGGTCGGAACAGAAAAGTTGCTTTAATAAGAAAGCCGGCAGTCTAGGGAGAAGGCAAACTCATATCCAAAACCAACTCCAAAGAGTTTGCTCAGCCACAAAAAAGGTGAAGTGATCTCAGTTAATCACTGAGGTAGGGGGTCCGAGTCATCCCACACCCCACTGTGTGCAGGCGTGTGGACTCCTTGTGACCTTTCTTTAGATGCTATCCTGCTCAGTTTGCTCGTGAGGTTACTGAAGGCCAAGCTGGGGAAAAGGTCCAATCATCTGTTGATTACTTATTTATTTATATTTCTTTAATCTAAGGAAAGAACCAACAGGTTAGGCAAAGTATTATGTGATCAAAACATTTGGAAGATGTGCTTGGGTTAGTTAGAATATAGCTTTGCTGAAGTGGTAGGACAAATGGGGCCTCCTGCAGAGAGCTCTTTCCTGACAAAAGCTGCTTAAGGTTAATAGAACTCTCTCTGCTCCAAACGCGGGTGTTTCCATTTGTTTGGCCTCATTTGTGCGTCAGGCACACGAAGTTGGGTCCAACACTTCTGGGTCAGTGGCTTTTGACTAGGAGATGGCACGCTTTTCTCATGTCATAATCCGAGGGCATGGAGCACGTCTGATAGGCCAGAGACCAAGAGGACAGATTGGGCAGGTCCCTTTGGCAGATGTCGTGCTTTGCTTTCTTTTAAGCAGAATCTCTTCCTGACCCTTAGCACCTTTACCCCACTTCGCTCACTCTGCCCGCAAAGGATCTGCCCGGTGAAATCTTTGATCAATTGTTTGGGGACAGAAGGGCGAGAACCTTCTCTTGGTGCACACGACCCCCCAAATGCTGATAATCCCAGAGCAGCTGTCTTTGAAGCAAGGGCATGAGGAAGGCCAGCCACAGAGGGCTTTGTTTTGTTGAGTGGAGTTGACGTGGGCCAGCAGTGGGCTCGTACGTCTGTGGCACAGAAAGCCCAACCCCTGCAGCGGGAGTTTGCAGCAAAGTAAGGGCTTATGGCACCAAGCAAGAGAGTGGGCGACAAGCCTCGGATCCACTCCAACTTGACCGTTTTTAAAGGGGAAGAAAGGGGGTTAATTATCATCTTGTGACACATTTTTTAAAAAATATTTTTTATTTAGCTGCTCTGGATCTTAGTTGCAGCACACGGGATCTTCGTTGCGGCCTGCGGGATCCTTAGTTGCGGCCTGCGGGCTCTAGTTCCCTAACCAAGGACCGAACCTGAGCCCCCTGCACTGGGAGTGTGGAGTCTTAACCACTGGACTACCAAGGAAGTCCCCTTGTGACAGTTCTTAGTCGTAGTTTCGGGGCTCAGGATGTCTCTGGTTTGCCACTCAGGAGATCCATGGCTTGGCCGTCCGTGAGCTCATCTTGCCCTGGAGAAAAACAACCACGACTTTGTATGTTGATGATGAGACCTCATCTGACTCTGGGGGGTGAGTGCTCAGTGAGCAAAGGATTAGGTCAGAGGGGACAAGAAAGGGAGTAAAGTTTTGGACAGAGAGGCTTATCATCAGCATGGCAGGGGAGCTCGGTTTTAGGGGGACTTGGTTTCACAGAGAGCTGCTTGTGAGAACAGAGATGAAGGGGGACTGCAGGGGAAGACAGAGGGAGACCCAGGGTTCTGGTAGTGGGAGAAGAACTTTTGCAGGTAAGACCTTGGAGAACTAAGGAGGAGAATCTGAAAGCTTCGCTGATGTTGTGGAGGGAGGAATTTCCCTCTACGCTTCTAGGTTCTTCTGGCTGGTCTAAGATTTAAACTGACATGAGACAGATTAACAGGAGAAAGTCACACAAAAGTTTAATAAAACGTATGCTTGGGAGAGACCCAAGAAAACTGAGTGACTCTCCAAAATGCTGGAAACCATCACCTTTTTTTCGCCCCCAGAAATAATGTATTTATAAACACAGAAATGGTTACAACAAAGATGGCCGTGACGAGTGGGTACGTATATATTTTTATATATATATATATATATTTATAAATAAATCCTTGTCCAGCAACTGACTGTGGCACCTAAGGAGGTAAGTCCAGTCCTTGCATTTGCCCCAAACCCTCCCTTCTCTGCAGCCCCCCCGGTTGTGGGGTTTCACAAAAAACCCGCAGCTCCTCAGGCTGGGGACGGGGACACTTAGCACAGGGCCTCGGCTGGCAGAGAAGGGGAGGAGCTCCAAGGAGAACCATCACCCACACTTCTAAGCCACCCTTGACCAATTTGGGGATCTCCAGCCCTTGGGGACCACATCTCAGCCCTTGCCCGTTTAAGAATAAAGGCAGTCTGACTGCCTCCATGTCCTTCCAGCATTAGGTAGGAAGTGACTGGAGATCACGAGGGGAGGGAAGCGGCTCCCAGGGACGGGCACAGCAAGAACACAACAGGAGGCTGCTTGCATTTAGGGCTCCCTCCTCTCTGACGTCTGGGAGTGCCAGCCTCTAGTCCTCCATCAGCCCGAGCTTGGAGGATTACGAGGGTGAGGAGAGAGAAAGTGCCCACGCTGGAAAAGTCTCTATGAGGTCACAGCAAACCCTTCCCCTGAGCACCAACCCCAATGTTAAAAGACATGCTTGGGCGGGGAGGCTGCCGGATTTCCCTACCAGCTCAGTACTCCACAGCCATTCAGGAGGGCTGACGTTCCTTCTGAGAGAGGCTGAGAATAAGGATGGTATCCTGTGGGGGAAGGCCGTGCCTGAGGCCCAAGGAGATGGAGCCGTGGCCTGTCAAGGAAGAAGAGGACTTTTCCCACCGAGAGGAGCTGCAGAAAGAGGGGACCAGAATGGCTTTCCCCTCTACCTGGCGGACGCAGCACGGGTCTCCACGAGCTGGCCAGGTGCTCCAGCTGGACGGTGCTGCTGGTGACAATGAGGCAGAGGTCCTCGTGACGCTCCGCCGTCTTTAGGGGGTTGGGTCAAAGGAACACTGCGGGGAGGGTTGGGGGGCTGCGGCGCTGCGAAGCCTGGGGGGCCTGGGCCTCAGGGCAGGGCGAGAACAGATGTGCATCAACAAGGGCGAGGTCAGCTGTCCCCGGAGAAGGGCTGAGGGGCTGGCTCCACTCCCTGCCCCACCTCGCTGGCTGTGCGGCCTCGGCGCGCCTGCCCTCGGGCATCAGCGTGGACAGAGTCCAAGTCAGAGCAGCTGACCCCACAGAGCCAGGCGTCCGTTACCCAGAATATCACGGTGGTACCCGTGCCGTGGACAGGACTGCGGACTGCTGGAGTCTTCTGTTCTCAGAGGTGGAGGAGAGAAGGGGGTCAATCAAGGGCTCCCGGTTTGGTCATCACGTCCCTCTCAGGATCCCTGCGACAAAAGCCTCGTCAGCTCAGACCTCCCGAGCTTCAGCTCCCGTGAGTGTCTCAGCTCTTGCCCCGCTCACAAGCCCTGCAGGTGGTCCCTGACCTCTCTGAGAAGACAGCATTGACCCTCACAGAGGAAGGAGGTGGTGGCGGCTATTGAGGTGGCACCGTGGCCACTAAGAACCCCTGGGGCCGAGAAAAGAAGCGGATGCTGGAACCAGGGCTCCCTCTGTCCTCTCCCCGGACGATGACGACGACCGTCAGAGACAGCCGGATGTGCTCCCCGACGTTCTACTCGAAGGCAGAGATGCGGGTGCCCTCCAAGTCACACACCGAGACCAAGCCCCACAAGTGCCCATGCTGTTGCAGCCCCTCGCCAGGAGCTGCTACCTGGCTCAGCACGCGTGTATCCACTCAGGGACCAAGCCCAGGGGTGTCACTTCCGTGAGAAGTCCTTCCCGCAGCCCTCTCACTCCAGCCGCACGCCCGCAGGTGTGCACACCCAGGTGTGCACTGCCAGGATGTGAGAACACCTCCACACAGCTCGAACCTGCAGTCCCACGGGCCGCGGCGCGACAAAGGTAAACCCTGCCAGGGCCACAGCTGTCATCGGGCGCGCTCGGACACAGCCTTGCTGGAGACGCCCCCGTCCACGCACACCGTGAAGCAGGGTGTACACCTGCGCAGTCTGCAGCCGGGCCTACACGCTGGAACCACACCTGACGCAAAACATGATGCGCAAACACATCCCTCCTGATTTCCTCCAGCGGTGGCCCAGGCCCAGGCCCTCACCCTAAACACCATCCTCGGCTAAAGACCAGAGAGCCCGTGGGAGAGGGTGATTCGCGACCTCGAAAGGGAGGAAGGCAATTCACACGGAGATAGAAAAGCAAACGCTTTGTAAACAAACCGCTGGGCTGCACTCCGCAGGCCTGCAAGCCCTGGGCCTGCCCAGCCTCAAGACCAAAGAGCGAGCCTGGAGTCAGCGACCGCCGCGGAGACCTCAGTGGTTTACTGGCTGGGGGATCTCACACGTGCAAAGCAAAGTCCGGGAGCGACACCCCTCCGTGTGCAGCAGGCGGCGGGCAGGACAGGCACCAAGCTTCCCGCTCTGCCCGGTGAGGGCACAGGCTGAGTGCTGAGGTAACCTGCAAAGGCCCGAGGGCGGAGGCCTGGCCAGACTGACTTCCGTGCGGCCCGTTGCACCCCGAAAGCCCGCTCTGCCGCCCTCCCACCCCGACACAAACAGGTGAGCCACGGCAAGCTGGACCGAAGGCTTTGCAGTGTTCTAAAAAATTACCGTCTAACTATGCAAACTGACACCAAGTTTTAACAGCAGAGGGAGTTTTTTTTATGGCGATACTCAGTCGGCCCAGCACCGCAGGCATGACTCCCGGTCTGCGCCGGGTTCTGCAAAGCACCGTGCGAGGCGCGGCCATAACGGGCGCCGGCAGCTTGCCAGCCGCGGCCGCTGAGGCGGCTGGCGATCGCTTTTTCAAACAGCACGTGCAGACCTGTGTCCACAACTACCTCACTTCTGTGGAACAGGATCCTGGAGGCGAGGGTTAGGGCGCGTTTTCAGTCGATGCTGCCAAACCGCCGTCCGCAAGGGTTGAGACAACCTGCAGAGAACTGCCGCGCTCCCGGCGGAGGGTCTGGCCCGCTTCTAGCTCTTTCCTCCCGGCAGGGCTTCCAGGGCGCCCGCCAGGGGACGCGCTCTCGCCGCCGCTTCCGAGCCTCAGCGCCTCGTCACGGGCTCCTGCCTCGGGGCCCCACGTTTCTTCCCGTCGCCACTGGCAGGAGGCCCGCGACCCCGCACCCTTCGAGGGACCCGGATGCCCCCAGCGCCGACAGCCCCGCCCCACGCTGCTCCAGGAAGGGCGGGAAGGAGGCCAAGGGCCGAGCTCATGGAGAGGGTCCTGGAGTTCGGGAAGGAAGTGGGTTCGGGGGGCACCCCGAACACTGAGGGGACCCGGCCCGGCGGGGACAGAGGGGGCGGGGGGCAGGCGGCTATGCCCTGCGTCCTGCCCGGACACCTCCGTCTGGCCGTGGCCCTGCGCCGCCGGACCTCTCCCGGCGCCCTTCTCCCCGCGGGGCCCGAGAAGCCTCCCCGGCGGCCGGCCCCGGACGCCGGACTCAGTCACCGTCGCCCGGACGACCCCCTCGTTCACTCACCTTCATCCGCACGCCACCAACACACCCCAGCCAGACGCCCGGGGCCGCTTCCGCGCTCGGCGCGCACGTGCTCCGCCCGCACGTCCGGGGAGGCGGCGGGAAGGCGCGGTTGATACAGAGTATCCAGGCCTCCGCCAATCCCTGCAAGGGCCCCGCCCGATGACCCCCGCCCGTGCCCTGCGCCCCCTAAGTCCCGGGGCCTGCGGTTCCGCCCACCTGGGTTCGGGGCATTCCGGTGGTTCTTGGGGAGCCGAGAGGTTCTCGGGGGTCCGTGGCATTCGGGGGGCTGCACGGGAGCCGACAGGTTGGGGGGCGAGGGCGGGGCGTCAGAGGCGCCATGCAGCCTGGTTCTGCGCGTCCTCAGGCCCCAGAAGGAGCAGAGCCGGGGTCCTGGGGGTCCTGGGCTGGGGTGGAGGAGAGGGCGCCACGACCCCCGCCCCTGCAGCAGGAGGAAGCTGTGACCCTGGATTAACCCCACGCCACCGCCCTGGAGCTCTGCGGAGACAAAGCCCGGCTGGGGTCGTAGCCCAGGGGGCAGACACCCCCGCCCCTCCCGTGCCCCCGCAGCCCCAGCCGGAGGCCCCCGGTGATCCCACCCCCGCCTGACCCTGGGGCGCAGCTGCGCGCGGCGGAGAGGCCTTCGCGACGGTGGAGGCCTGGGGACCCGAGTTCTCGGTGACCCTGGTCAGCCACGCGGGGGAAGCCTCTGAAGTGCCGCCGTCCTGGCTCGGACACGGTCTGGCCTCTCCCCTGTGCAGTTTAGTTTGGGGAGATGTTGCACACAGCGAGCCGGAAGGCGCTCTAGAGAGGAGACCAGGAGGGTTTCGAGTTGCTTTTGAAAGGGTGGTCAGGGCAAAAATTCTCTGACGTCAAAGCTCATGCCTGAACGTATGCAAAAGACTTAGGCAGAAAGAGAAACATTTCAGCGTTTGTTCACTTGAAAATCTGGAAACGACCCAAGAGTCCGGTGGAATATTGCTAAACACATCACACTTCAGAAACAGGATGGGCTCCTGGAGGGTAATTAGTAGTTGCCGGGAGAAAGAATGCTTCCTGACCGGACTAGTGATACATTGTACAATAAAAACGGCTGTTACAAAGCAATGTGAGTGAGACGAGCCCGTTTGAAAAGTACAGACACAAAATGATGTATGCCACATCGTTAAACCCTGGTTGCCACCGGGTGACAAAATTATTGTTGTATTACTTTTATTTGGCTTTAAAATTTTCTTCTTTTGCTTATCCATGTTTCCTAATTTTTATAAAAAGACAATCTTCTGTTTTTCTCGTTTTAAGGTTCTTTTCAAGAAATGGGAGAAAAAACATTGACAACAGGGTTGGGGGAAGCAATCCCCACCGTCCAAGTATACTAAGGCGGATATGGGTGAACAGAGAGGAAATTGGAGATTTGCTGCAGGAAACCCTCCTGTTGTGGGAAGGTGATCACAGGCCCTTTCTCCAGGACCGGCTGGTGCTCAGTGAGAATATTCCTAGTTGCGCTCCACCCATGAAGCATCAATGAAGTTAAAACCTCAATGGAAACCAAAATGTCCAAGTACCTACGTTATTAAATTTAAATGTAATTCAACAAATTTTATGATTCTAGTTCATTGTTATAAAATCAGTTACTTTTTTTGGCTGCCAGGTGAGAAGTCACTGTTTACACACATTGTCTTATTTGAGCCTCCCAAGCCACCTCTGAGCGAGTTATGTTCCCTTGTTACTAAAAAGGAAATAGGTCCAAGTGCATTTAAAACACTTCCAACCAATAAGTGGCCTCCTTGAACTGTCAGACTCAAAAGCATACGTTCTTAACGTAAGCACATGATAATTTCAAGTATTCTAAATCGGGAAACTCTTCATAAGCTTCATTTTTTTTTTTGCAGTATGCGGGCCTCTCACCGCCATGGCCCCTCCCGTTGTGGAGCACAGGCTCCGAACACGCAGGCCCAGCAGCCATGGCCCACGGGCCCAGCCGCTCCGCGGCATGTGGGATCTTCCCAGACCTGGGCAGGAACCCGTGTCCCCTGAATCGGCAGGCAGACTCTCAACCACTGCGCCACCAGGTAAGCCCCATAAGCTTCATTTTTAATAGAGGTCTGATCTTCCAACAAAAGGTAGGCCAAAAGGTAATTATCCAACACCCACTGTAAATAGAGGCTGCCTCTCTCTTCCATGCTCACTAGTCTGAAATGCAATCATTACCACATAAAGCACCCTAAGGCATACTTACCTGCTATTTCCGGATTTTCTATTCTCTCTGGACCCAGGCTACCTGGGGCAGACTCCCAGTTTAATTGCTTAATAGCTGTGTGACTTTGGACAAGGTACTGATCCTGTACCTTCTCTCCTCTTGGTAAAGTTTATGATTTGTAATAATAACAGGCCCTCTTTCCTCTTTGGTTTGAGATCATTAAATGAGTCAGTACTCTGCACGCGCTATCTTCTTTACCATTTTGTTTCTTACCGGCGTTGTTCACTTTTAACACGTTCAAAATCTGGGAACTTCCCCCTTAGTCCTAAGGGAACTTCCCCCTTAGGACTTCTCCTTTTCAGAAATGTCCTGGCCACTCATGTACTTTCCCCCATAATGAGTAGCTGAACACATTTTTAAAAATCCCTGATCCACGGAAGGCTGCAAGCCCATCTAGATACAGCCTGCTAAGAACCTCTACTTCACCCTGAACCCCTCTTCCCTCCAGGGAATTACCTTCGTTCCCAGAGGTCCCCCTGAGGGAGCTGCTTGCCCACCTGCACTGCCCCAGGAAGCCTTCTCGAAGCCCAATCTGTCTGTATATTGGGGTGCTTGTAGCCATGGGAGACCAGTCCTTTGGGCCGTTCGTGGGTTCACAGAACTACGGGGAGCAGGCCGTCTGGGGAACACCCTTGGGAAACCGATGCCTGACAGAAAAAGAGAGGGGATGTGTGACGTCTTGGGTAGAGTGATGAGAAGGACAGAGGGAACGTAAACAAGAGCTGGAAAGAGTGGCTCAGCTGTCCTTCCTTTCTTGGAAGATGGCAGATGCAGGTGGGGCAGGGCACAGGAAAACCCTCCCAACATACTGACCCAGAGGCACTAGGAATGCTTTTTTTTTTTTTTTTTTTTTAGAGAAAATATTTAAAAAAATTTTTTTAAAGATGAGATGAGTATTATCGATTTTTCCTTCTGCTTCAGGCTCAAAGGTGGCTGGGCAGTGGTGCTGTGCCCAAACAAGACCCACTTCACCTGCTACAAACCTTCGTTCCCTCTGGTGGTAGGTCAGGTGCAGGGGGGGAACAGGGACTCAGAGCCCAGGGTCTATTTACTGAGCATGCGGCACTCAGGTGGGTATTTTGCTGTCATTCCCATATGACAAGATGCCCGTCAGAGAGGTTAAGTCACTGGTCTAGTCACAGAACTGGTAGAGGGTGGGTTTGAGGTTAGCCCGCTCCCATCTGGCCCCCAAGTGTTGGTTTTCACGTCACCCAGCAGCACACTGACTCGGAGGGTGGGAGAGAAGGAGGGAGGTCTCGCTGCGCACTACATTCTCGTTACTCAGTAACCATGCTTGTTACACTCCAGGCCCAGGCTGGACGCTGACATCACAGATGAGTGAGTGTCCCTCCGTTTGAGGGATCCATCCTCTCAGGACCTGTTGATTGCCTACTCTGTGCAGAGCAGGAAGAAACCTCAATCTATTTATCTATTTTTGTCATTGAAAAAAACCTAAATAGATATTTAACCTAAAGCATTTTAAATTAATATAATATTACATGTGAAAACTTGAACAAACATACAAGTCCAAGAAAATGAAAGCACATTGTGAAAGTTCTTGATGATTTTGATTTTCTATCCTTGTAAGTTACATAAAGTGCACAGATCTTTGGGGTTTACCTCTGATTTTCCCATACATGCAGATACTGTGTCCTCACCATTTCCAGCATGCTTCAAGGCTCTCTCATGCTGGTTTCCAGTCACTATCCCCCCACGGTGACCACCCTGGACTTAAGTCACCAAATGTTAGCTTTGCCTTTTTTGCACTTGATCTGCCTTCTCAAATGCTACCAAATTTCCCCCATGTAACCCTAGAAGGTCTATTTTTTCCCCCTTTACATTTAGGTGTACAATTAATCTGGAAATAATTTTAACTTATGGTACGAGGCATGGGTGTGCCAACCCCCCGCACGCCCCATAGGACATCCAATTCACCTGATTTATTGAAGAGTCTTCACCATTGCATTGCAGTGGCACTTTTTGTCTTAAATCAGATGATGGTACATGTGTGGGTCTGCTTCTCGGCTCTCTGATCTGTTGTTCCATTGGTCTGTTTGTCTTGCTTTACATAAAACCATACTATTTTAATCATGGGATAAGTCGATATTCAGTGTGTCTCCTTCAATTTTCCTCCTCTTTGTCTTTGGTATACTTCACCCTTTGCACTTTTACAGGAATTTCAGAATCAGCTGGTTAATTTTGACAAAAGTGCATACTAGGACTCTGAGATGACACTGAATTTATACATCAACTTGGGAAACATTTGAGAACAATATTGAGTCTCCCAATTCTCAAATATAAAATAGATCTCATTTATTTAATATCAAGCAGTATTTTGTAGTTTTCTGTATAGAGACTTTTCTTTAGTCTTATTTCTGATATTTATGATGCTATTGTCAATGATACTTTAATTCCATTATCTAATTTTTTTGTAATATATGGAAATACCATTGACTTTTGTATATTGACATTTTATCAGTATCTAGCAACTCTGCTAAATTCACATAATTCTAACAGATTCTGTAGATTTTTTTGGGGTTTCTAGGTACATAAACATATTGTGTAGGAATGACAAGTTTTCTTTCATTCTTTCTAATCTTCACACTTAAAAAAAAACTTACTGCACTGGTTAGGACCACCAATATTCAGTGTTGAATTAAAGAGATAATAGTTGGGACTTCCCTGGTGGTCCAGTGGTTAAGACTCCACGCTCCCAATGCAGGGGGCCCAGGTTTGATCCCTGGTCAGGGAACTAGATCCTGTATGCTGCAACTAAGACCTAGTGCAGCCAAATAAATAAATATTTTTTTAAAAAGTAACACTATTAGTTAAAAATTGTATTTTGCTATCTTGCTAAATTGACTTGTTAAGTGGCTTTAAAAATTCTTTTTATTGGAGCACAGTTGATTTACAGTATTGTGTTAGTTTCTGCTGTACAGCAAAGTGAATCAGTTATACATATATCCACTCTTTTTAGAGTCTTTTGCCATATAGGTCATTACACAGTATTGAGTAGAGTTCCCTGTGCTATACAGTAGGTCCTTATTAGTTACCTATTTTATACATAGTATGGTATATATGTCAATCCCAATCTCCCAATTTTTCCTCCACCCGCCCTCCCCAAGGTGCCTTTTTTGAGGGTAAAGTTTTAAAAGGAGTTTCAGTGAAGGCAATCATGCTGTCTCTGAATAAAGTTGTCATTCTTCCTTTCCAATCTGTATCCTTTTTTATTTTGGCCATGCCACGTGGCTTGCGGGATCTTAGCTCCCCAACCAGGGACTGAACCCTCGCCCTCAGCAGTGACAGCACGGAGTCCTAACCACTGGACTGCCACGGAATTCCCACCAATCTCTATCTTTTTAATTTCTTTGTCTTGCCTTATGTAGTCAGCTAAATCTTCCAGTACAGTGTTGAAAGAGAGTGGTGAGAGTGGATATATTTCACTTGTTCTCAATCTTAGGGGAATCTATTCACTCTTTGACCGTTACGACATTAACTGTAGACATTTTTCAGATGTGCTTTATTAGTTTCAGGAAGATACTTCCTATTCCTAGTTTGCTGAGGTTTTTAATCATGAATGTTATGGAATTTGAACAAATGCTTTTACTATACCTGTTGATGTGACCATATGATTTTTATTTTTTAGTTGGTCAGGTATGAATTAGTGATTGGATTTTGAATATCAAATCAGCCTCAGCTTTGTATTCCCAAGATAAACTCCCATTTGCCTTCATGTATTACCCTTTTATATATTGCTGGATTAAATTAACTAGTTTTGAGGACTTTTACATCTATGTTCATGAGGAACATTTGTAGTTTTTTAAACAATTTGTAATCCTTTTTTTAAAAAAAAATCAGGGTAATACTGACTTCATGAGTTAAGAATTTGTCATCTATTTTCTGGAAGAGTTTGTATAGAATCGGTATTACTTCTTTCTTAAATATTTGCTAGAAATCATCAGTGAAATTATCTGAGCCTGGATTTTTCTTTGTTTGGAGATTTTTAACTGAATTTAATTTCTTTAAGAACTGTAATAGGTTACCCTTTCTTGAGTAAGCTTTGGTAGTTTGTGTCTTTCAAGAATTTAGTCCATCAAAATTGTCAAATCTGTGTTTTGTGATGCTTACCCCTTCCACTGTTTTTGTTTCACTGGTTTCTGGTCTTATCCTTACTATTTCATTCCTATTTACATTGGGCTTTACTCTTCTTTTCCTAGTTCCTTAAGGTAGGACTTTATATTATTGACGTGAGACCCTTATTCTTTTCTAACATAAGCATTTCGTGCTATTAATTTCCCTCTACACACTGCTTTTTCTGCATCTCAAAAATTTTGATATATGTTGTATTTTAATTTGTACACATCATATATAATAATAATTCAAAATATTTTCCATATTATGCTTGAAATTTCTTGGACCCATGAGTTATTTAGAATTGTGTTGCTTAATTTCCAAGTGTTTGGAGACTTCTCTGTTCTTGCTGCAATTGGTTTCTTGTTAAACTGTACTATAGATGGGAGAAATTTTGCATGGTTTCAATTATTTAAAAAATTTTAGGATTAATGACTTAGGACATGATCTGTAATGGTGAATGCTTCACATGTAATTGAAAAGAATGTCTATTCTGCTGTTGGATGTTCTAGACATGTCTACCAGGTCCAGCTTGTTGATGGCATTATTCAGTGCTTCTATAGCCTTGCTGATTTTTGGTCTCCAACTTATATTACTGAGAAATAACTGTTGAAGTGTCCAACTAAAATGGTAGAGTATATTTCTCATTTCACCTCTGTTTTTGCATGATTTTGAAGCTTTCTTGTTAAGTGCATGTACATTTAGAATTGTCTTTTTGGTAAAATGATGCTTTTCATTATATAAGGTACCTATACATTCCTGATAATTTTCTTTGCTCTGAATATATATTTTCTTCCATGAAAGGGCACATATTTTCTAATGTCAGCTCTTAGGCTGGGAGATAGGGTGGGGCTGAATCAATTTGATCTGTATTTCAGCTGTCTGAGCTTTGTTGAAGCTTTTGGTTGATTTAGTGCAAAACTGCCTTCAGATATTTTGAGGGCAAATCAGAATGTTTCCCTCGGCAGGGCCTGGAATCTGAGTGTGGAGACGTTGTAAAGGTTTGCTTGTGCTCACAGCCAAGCTGCCAGCTCTCAGAGCTGTGCAAAACATCTCCTTGCCTTACAGCCTGTAGCTTATTTTGGTTTTTCTAAATAGACAATCACATCTCCAAACAAAAGGATTTTTGTTTCAGCCCCAACCCCCAAGTCCTTACAACTTTTTCTTCTCACACATTGGCTAGAATTGCCATTACACTGCTATAATTAAAATGATGAGAATTCTGTAATTTGATAATTTGATTAAAAAGTGGCAATAACTAAAGCTATTCTGGGTAATCTATGTAGAAGGAACTAATTAATAATGGCAGCAGACTACACAAAGCATATTTTACAGTACAGAGAAAGATAACACCTAAACATCCTAGGTCTTATGATGTAATCCTTATTGTTTTCCTGGTTATTACATTTACTTACACACTTTAAAAAATCTTTATGTTCTATTATGAACATGCATATCATTGACATTTAAACATTTTCTCCATCTTTTCCTAAAAGTTTGGAACATCTTTACAACTTTTTTTTTTTTTTTTTTTTTTTTTTGTGGTACGCGGGCCTCTCACTGTTGTGGCCTCTCCCATTGTGGAGCACAGGCTCCGGACGCGCAGGCTCAGCGGCCATGGCTCACGGGCCCAGCCGCTCCGCGGCATGTGGGATCTTCCCAGACCGGGGCACGAACCCGTGTCCCCTGCATCAGCAGGCAGACACTCAACCACTGCACCACCAGGGAAGCCCCATCTTTACAACTTTTAAGTAATTTGTAAAGGAAACTATTTTTTCTAAGTGAACCAAAATAATAGTGAAGTAAACTTTTCTGCTGAGGCTTATCCCATTTGAAACATTCATAAAATCTTCTTTTCTTGTATTTTTTTTTCTAGCTTGGTTTCTCCAAGGTATGAGCTTCCAATACGTGCAATTCATTCGTTTTATATTTTCTCTCATTAAAATCCTAATTCTTATTAAATTATGAATTTCAAAGGATTGTATTCTATATTCATTTGCATTATGGGATTCCTCTTTGTGGATGTTAGCATATTAGAAAATGACTTCCTGACATTCATTTCATTCATATTGTTCCTCACCTGCACAAACTTAAAGAAATGGTATGACTTCTTGCTGAGAACTTTCATAGGGTTCACTGAATTGATAGGGTTCCTGTGTACATTTACTGATATTTTTTGGTGTACATAAAAAACAGTGTTCTTTGGATGCCCCTCCACATGCTATACATACACGGTGTACCATGAGATTTTTCCATTTATAGAGTTTCTCTCCTGTACGAATTTTCTGGGAATTCCTGTGAATTGACTTTTTTAAAAAAAATTATTTATTTATTTATTTTTGGCTGCATTGGGTCGTCATTGCTATGCGCGGGCTTTCTCTAGTTGCATCAAGTGGGGGCTGCTCTTCATTGTGGTGCGTAGACTTCTCATTGTGGTGGCTTCTCATGTTGCAAAGGATGGGCTCTAGGCACGTGGACTTCAGTAGTCGTGGCACATGAGCTCAATAGTTGTGGCTTACGGGCTCTAGAGCACAGGCTCAGTAGTTGTGGTGCACGGGCTTAGTTGCTCCACAGCATGTGTGATCTTCCTGGACCAGGGCTCGAACCCGTATCCCCTGCATTGGCAGACGGATTCTTAACCACTGTGCCACCAGGAAAGCCCTGAATTGACTTTTGAGAGAAAGTTTCTTACATTTACTTCACCAATATGTTTCTCATCTGTATGAGTTCTCTGATGCATAATGAGCTGTGACTTGCAACAAAAGGCTTTCCCACATTCGCTGCACTTACAGGGTTTTTCTCCTGTATGAGTTCTCTGATGTGCACTGAGAATTGATTTCTGAGAGGTTTTTCCACATTCACTGCACCCATAAGGTTTCTCCCCTAATCAGTTCTCTGATGTACAATGAGCTGAGATTTCCTAATGAAGGATTTTTCATACTCATTGCATTGAGAGGGCTTCTCTCTTGTGTTCATTCTGATGTATAATGAGCCGTAATTTTTCACTGAAGGATTTCTGACATCGACTGCATTTATAAGCGTTTTCCCCTGCATGAGTTCACTCATGTACAATGAGAAGTGACTTCCAAATGAAGGCTTTCGCGCATTTGTGACATTCGTATGGTTTGTCTCCTGAATGAGTTCTCATGTGTATAATGAGGTATGACTTGCTACTAAAGACTTTCCTACGCTCACTGCACCTATAAGGCTTTTCCCCAACATGAGTTCGCTGATATGAGATGAGCTGATCTTTTCTGTTAAAGGCTTTCTCACATTCACTGCATTCATAGGGATTCTCTCCTGTGTGGGTTCTCTGATGTACAATAAGATTTGACTTTGTATTAAACACTTTCCGACATTCAATACATTCAAAGGGTTTCTCTCCTGTATGAGTCCTCTGATGTATCAGGAGCTGTGACTTCCAACCAAAAGTTTTCCCACAGTCATTGCATTCATAGGGCTTCTCCCCTGCATGAGTTCTCTGGTGTGAGATGAGATGATATTTCTGACTGAAGGCCTTCCCACATTAACTACAACCACAGAGTTTCTCTCCTATGTGGGTTCTCTGATGTACAATAAGGCTTGACTTTGTATTAAACGCTTTCCAACGTTCACTACATTCAAAGTGTTTCTCTCCTGTATGAGTTTTCTGATGTATCACGAACTGTGACTTCAAACCAAAAGTTTTCCCACAGTCACTGTATTCATAGGGCTTCTCCCCTACGTGAGTTCTCTGCGGTGAAATGAGCTGGTATTTCCGACTGAAGGCTTTTCCACATTCACTGCATTCATACGGATTCTCCCCTGTGTGAACTCTCTGATGTATAACAAGTTGTGAATTAAAACTGAAGGCTCTCCGACATTCACTGCATTCATGGAGTTTCTCTCCTGTGTGAGTCCTCTGATGTATAATGAGGTAGGACTTTATCCTAAAAGCTTTCCCACATTCATTGCATCCATAGGGTTTCCCTCCTATGTGACTTATCTGATGTACAATGAGCTGTGACTTCAAATTGAACGCTTTTACACACTGATTACAGCCATAGGGTTTTACCCCAGTGTGTGCTCCCTGATGTACAATGAGCTGTGACTTGAAAGTAAAGGCTTTCCCACATTCACTATAACCATAAGGTTTCTCTCCCATATAGGTTCTCTGATGTACCATGAGGTTTGAGTTTGTATTAAAGGCTTTTTGACAATCACTGCATTCATAGGTTTCTCTCCTGTATGAATTCTTTGATGTATAATGAGTTGTGGTGATTTCAAACCAAAAGCTTTCCCACGTTCATGACACAAATAGGGTTGCTGACCTGAATGAGTTCTCTGGTGTGAAACAAGCTGGTCTTTCCTACTGAAGACTTTCCCACATTAACAGCATTCACAGGTATTCTCCCGCATGTGAATTCTCTAATGTGTAACAAGTTGTGAATTGAAACTGAAAGTTTTCTGGCAAACACTGCATTCATGTAGTTTCTCTCCTGTGTGAGCTCTTTGATGAACAGTGAGGTAGGACTTGCTGCTGAAGTCTTTTCCACATCTACTACCTTTGTAGCGTTTTTCTTCTGAATGAGTTTGCTGATGCACCACAGGGTATGACTTGCTGCTGAAGGCCTTCCCACAGTAACTGCATTCAAAGGGTTTTCCTCCCATACGTATTTGTTGGCATATGAGCTGTGACTTTCTGTTGGCAGTTTTTCCAGATTCATTACTTTCACACTATTTTATTCCAGTAAGAGCTTGCTCATGTTTAGAATGGAAGGATGATTCCCTATGTGCATGAAACCCATTAGGATTCTTTCCAACATTATTATTACTAAAATCTATATTATATTTCAAACTCTTTCCATTTGTGACACATTTATGAAGTTTTTGTCTTTAAAAAATTTCTTTTTTTGGTTGTGTTTGATCTTCGCTGCTGTGCATGGACTTTCTCTAGTTGTGGTGCATGGGCTTCTCATTGTTGTGGCTTCTCTTGTTGCAGAGCTTGGGCTCTAGGCACGCAGGCTTCAGAAGTTGTGGCACATGTGCTCAGTAGTTGTGGCTTGCAGGGTCTAGAGCTCAGGCTCAGTAGTTGTGGTGCACAGGCTTAGTTGCTCCACGGCATGTGGGATCTTCCCAGGCCAGGGCTCAAACCCATGTCCCCTGCATTGGCAGGCAGACTCTTAACCACTGCACCACCAGGGAAGCCCTAAAGTTTTTGTCTTGAAGAAACATAATCTGTACGGAGAAGACATAGTTTTCCAAATGCAGTACACTGATAGCATTTTGACATACTTCTCAGCTTGCCTTGATTTTCCTGATGCCATTCCATACAACCATCAATTTCCCAGACTTCATCTAGAAATGAAAATACTCACGATATAAATAGTAACATGATCCTAGTACAGCATAAAATTGCCTTATAAATGTCATGTCCTGATGTTTTTCTTAGTTTCTGAAATCAATTCTGAATGTAAATAAAATCTCAAATGTAAATATACCCAGACTCCTGGGCTCTGGGGAAAACAAAGGAAAACAAAACATGAAAATAGGCAAAGGGAACTGGCAATAAATAAAGGTAGTCTTGAGTTTCAAAATTTTGCATAATGTTTTCTTTAGAAAGAACAAGGAAAAATGAGCAAAATCTAAAGAAGTGGGAAGGGATCTCTGAGCATAGGCTTCATTCGACAAATAATTGTTAAATACCTATTATGTGCCAAACACTGTCTAAGCTCAGGAGAAAGAGCAGAACCATTGCAGATTTGTTTACAGGCCTTCTGGGAATAAAGTTCCACTGAATACTCAAAGAGATGAAAATAAATTCACAAGAAATATCACTGAGATGTTTCAGTACACTGACAGCACCAGCTAATAAAGCTTCCAGAGAAACGAAAAAAGTTTCACATAATGGATCAAAATTTAGAATGGATCTGACTTCTCAGTAGCATCACTAGAAGAGAAAAAGCAGAGGATTCAGGAGTAAATTAGAGGCACAGGTCGCAAAATCTATATCAAATGCACCCTTTAAAAGGAAGCTACCGTGAGAGGTGTTCCAACAAAAGAAACCAAGAAAAAAGGTGACACAATAAAAATAGAAAAGAAAATCTAAAAGGAGATTCCAGGTTAAAAACTGTACAACCAGTTCTTGAGAAAAATCAGGTTACACTGGGGCAAGTCAAATAACGTGGGAGTGATGTCACTAGGAAGATGAAATTGACAGAGTCACTAATTTAGCTGAATGTACCAAAAGAATATTTAGACATGTGAAGACGAGTCTGGGGTTAAATTAATTATAAATACATTAATGATAACATAGAAAACTTTGTAGGACAATAAAACAACTCGAGAAAAAACGAGTTATGAACAAAACTAACCATTGTATACTCGCACGATTTGCCCAGGAAAAGAAATTACATGGTCGTAAAGATATAAAAACTGAAGACTGATCTAAGTATGAAATAGCTTGATTAGGATGATGGAGGTATGGGAAGAGAGTGTGTGTATATTGGAGAAGAGGAAATCTTTACCCTTCATACTAAATAGAGGAGAAAATCAAGGTGTAAGAGAATAAGTCGTTTATTTAGAAAACATGGAGGTAAATACCATAAGAAAGTGCTAAAAGAGATGAAATTGTTTTTCTCGGGGTGGGGAGAAATGAAAAACAGAAGGGGCAGGGTGGACAGAATGCTGTTTAAACATAAAAAATCTCCAAAATCCAAAAATACAAAGTGAATAGGGAACTAGACAGAGGACTAAGTCCTCAGTCATAATCACAAATATTTGGAGGTTGAATAGAAGAGAGAATGGGTAGACTTGGCCTAGGTGTCCCAAAGTAATATGCTGACCAAGGCAATGGACAGAAAAGGGTATTAAGAGAACATAGAAGAAGGTCAGGTTTGAAGATAGCAACATCACAGGATCTTAATACCTCATTTCAGGTTTCCCTATATCCTAAATCTGAACCGTCTTATTCATTTTGTACACAACCTCCAAATTATATTTTCCCAAACATCAATTCCCAACTGGGACAGTACCCACACCCATGCAGTGAGAAATGAACATGAGCATGTCTGACCATTACAATGGCTTTGGAGGGAGTATTACTGGCTATTACTGGATTGGCCAAAAAGTTCCTTTGGTTTTAAAGTAAATATAGAAGATACATTTTTCATTTTCACCAAGACCTTTACTGAACAACATCTTCACCATTTTGTTCCACTACCTTCTGCCATTTTTCAGGCAACTTCATAATTCCATCTTCCCAAAACTTTTTATCTTTTTGAGCAAAGAACTGTTCCAGGTGCCTTTTACAGTCTTCCAGGTAATTGAATTTTTTTCCATTAAGAGAATCTTGTAAAGACCGAAATAAATGGATATCCAAAGGTGCAGTGTCTGGTGAATATGGCAGATGAATCAGAACTTCCCAGCCAAGATGTAACAGTTTTTGCCTGGTCATCAAAAAAAACATATGGTCTTGCATTATCCTCATGGAAGATTATGTGTTTTCTGTTGACTAATTCTGGATGCTTTTTGTCGAGTGCTGCTTTCAGTTGGTCTAATTGGGAGGAGTACTTGTTGGAAGTAATCATTTCGTTTGAAGAAGAAGAAGCTCATGATAGAGGCCTCCCTTCCAATCCCACCATATACACAACATTATCTTCTTTGGATGAAGACCAGCCTTTGGTGTGGTTGGTGGTGGTTCATTTCGCTTGCTCCACGATCTCTTCCTTTCCACATTATTGTACAGTATCCACTTTTCATTCGCCCGTCACAATTCGTTTTAAAACTGGAACATTTTCATTACGTTTAAGTAGAGAATCGCATTTGGAAATATAGTCAAGAAGGTTTTTTTCCCTTAACTTATATGGAACACAAACATCAAAGCAATTAACATAATCAAGCTGGTGCAAATGGTTTTCAATGTTTGATTTGGATATTTTGAGTATTTCGGCTATCTCCCTTGTGATATAACATTAATTTTCTCAATTAATGTCTCAATTTGATTGCTATCAACTTCAACTGGTCTACCTGGCAGTGGAGCATCATCCAGAGAGAAATTTTCAGCATGAAACTTCACAAACCACTTTTGACATGTTAGATCAGTCACAGCCCCTTCTCCATATACTGCACAAATCCCTTTCTGCATTTCAGTTGCAGTTTTGCCTTTCTTGAAATAATACAGTATAATAGGCCAAAAGTGTTGCTTTCTTCCATCTTCAATATTAAAATGGTTACACAAAAATTCACCAATTTTGATGTTTTTTTTAATGCATGCTGATACGACAGCTGTCACAATACAATCTAACAAAACTGTTTTGAATGAAGTTAAAGACAACTAAGTGCTACTAGAGCCATCTTATGGAAAAAACTGAATGAACCTTTGGCCAACCCAATACATGGTCTTAAAGTCAGAAGTGTTTCCATCAAGAAGAAAACAGGCCAGTGAGTAATTAACCTTTGCCCTCAAACCATATTTGCTCATGTTTGGCTGTCAGTGTTGTCCCTGTAGACTCTGAAAGTTCATGGATACTGAATCTGTCAGTTTCTGTACTTCACCCTTCCAATCCTTCTGTTGCTGGCACCACACTCCTGCTGATTTTCCCTTGGTTCCCACATCTCTGGCTTCCTTCATTTGATTTCCCAGGAAATCTAATGAATTTGCTGTTAAGCATTTTCTTTACAACAATAATTGCGGGAAATTAATCATTGCTGGTATCTCAAGGAAGAGCACAAAGAATTCAAGAAATAAGGACAGAATACCAGAGCCAGTGAGTAGAAGAGAGGAATTCACAAGATTAAAGATTATTTAAATATGATTCAAGACTGTATTAAACATGATTACTGGCTGTGGCCCATCTTGAGTTTAGCCACAGAAGACAATGGAAGAGGAAATCATGCTAAGCCAGCAGAACCCGGGCTCACCAGGCCACGGCCACAGCAGGAAGCCCCGGCACAGCCTGCCCAGCCCGGGTTCCAATGCTTCTCTGTTGTGCCACTCCTGCTGCTCTCCCAGAACGAGGTTCCTGTTGTACCCACCCTGTACTTCTCTCTGCCACTCTACCTGTCTGGCTGGTTGTACGTGGATAATTTATCTTTAATTATAGATCACCAGACCATGAAGAACCACCACATCTGATTAGAAACAAGGATCCTAGACTTCCATTAATATACTAGAAGAATGACAAGAGGGGTGACAGAATATTTTTGAAGATGAATCGATGGAAAGAAGGGTGCGACTGGATGATGCCTAACCAGAGAGGTAGATGGAGGTGGACAGTGCTGCCTACCCAGCCGTTCTGCTGCCCTTTTCCTGGCTGGCAGAAACCTGATCTTATTTCCTACTTCCATTTGTAAGGCCATGTGCTGCAGTTAGGAAAATGGGACCCACTTCCATACCCCTGCCGAGAGTGAAGCATGATATAGCTGAGCCGACAGTGATGGCCCCGTTTCCCTCACCAGAGTCTTCTTTACACAGGGATATGTGATAAAAATCTAGCCTGCTCAACATGTTAAGTCTGCTGGGGCTTCCTGAAATAGATTTTAATGCCTGATTAAAAGGGCCATGTGGGAAGAAACAGTCTTTCTTATTCCACTGCCCACTGGTATATCTGCAGGTGTTGGCTGGAACTGTAAGAGGCATCTGGTGACCATGAGGGGAGGAAATCTGAGAAATACTGACATAGTTAGAATGGTGAGGCAGAGATAGACGTTTGGGGATTTAGTAAGTCAAGCAGTCCCACATCAGGACATTTTGTGATGTGTGGTAATAAATCACTTCTGCCTAAATAGTTTGATTTTGGACTAATCAAAAATTGTAACTGAAACAATCCTAATAATACAAAGATTAACTGTTGATTCATCCTGCCACACTTATGACAGAATATGTAGTTGCTTAGGGAAATATATCTGACAGTAACATCAGGATGAACTCACAGTATAAAAAGAGTAAAAGGTATAAATTTTGCTAATAAGTAGAATAAGCAAGAAATGAAATAATGGAATTCCCTGGCGGTTCAGTAGTTAGGACTCCATGCTTTTACTGCCAAGGGCCCGGGTTCAATATCTGGTCAGGAACTAAGATTCCATAAGCCGTGTGGTGTAGCCAAAAAAAAAAAAAAAAAAAAAAAAAAAAGAAAAGAAAAGAAAAAACAAGATAATATTGGGAATGATCTCATTCCCAATGAGAAGGAGGTGGGAATTGAGAAGATGGAGGCCTTAAAAGACTTATTTTTGAAGGACCAAAATAGTAACAGATTATAGCAAGACTAGTGATGAGAACTGCATAAAAAGGATATTTAGGCTCACGCCCCAGTGCCAGGAAGAACCAGGAGCACGGCAGAACTAACAACCAGGAAGGTGAGAAGAAGTTATCATACAGCTATGGGGCAGCAGAAGAGACATTCCAATTCCAGTTTCTGAAAAATGAGACAAGGGAGTGGCCCATGCAGGGAAGATGCCCGGTGGAACAATCAAACCCAGTACCAAAGGGCAGATGAAAGAGGGATGGGGCTGTCAGTCACCAATACAGAAAGAAAAAGCGTAAATCTTCAGAGTGGAAGTCTTTTAAAACTTACAATATACGAGGAAAGTGGGGAATATGAGAAAGACCCCTTTGGACTCAGAGGAAAGAGCATGCGAGGGCAGTAAAGCATGAGGAGAATAAGCACTGTGTCGTGCAGTGTGAGAGTGGGTTCCATGGGGTTCACTTGGGTAAGGCGTGGGGGAAAGGCTTCAGGCGGGAGAAATGATATTATCAAATGATGCAGGAATACACTCAGAAAGAACAGTGATGACAAAGCCATTAGGAAGGAGAAGCAGAAAGGGTAGAATCTCCTAACACGTAGGTTTCAAGGAGAAGGAAATTGGAACTGTGTTGAATATGAATGTAAGTAATTTTAGAAAAATAGAGAAAAAGTAGAAGGGGTGTGAAAGTCACGTGAAAAGAGGTAAAGAGGAAAAGCTTGCTTAAATGCGTAATGAAATGCATCTATCACCACGGGAAAGTAAGAAGGAAGCTGAGAATGCCACAGAGGAGATTAACTAAGAGACAATGGTTACAAATGACCCAAAAGTACAAACACAAAGGGAACATCCCATCAGAACTCACACCAATTCTGAGTAAGGAGGAAAAAATCTAAATGTCCTGACGACTCACCCAGATGGCCCTGAGTTGGGATTTGCATCATCCACAGCTCTTCTTGTTCCAACTGGAAAATGATATTTAGTTTGGTGAGTTGATACCCCGTGAACGGAAAATCACAGACAACCTGGCCCAAAACTGCCTAGGACCCAGGGATTCAGCAGAATGGGGAAGACTCTGTTTAGAGGCGGCGTGATGAAGCTGCCCTTTTGCACTTTGGCAAAGTAAACACGATTCAACCAGCAGCTTCTGATGCCAAAGGGAGAATAAGAAAATCTGGCCTCTAAATATAAGCCGCAAATCACCAAGCATTTTACGAAAGTGCCCCAGCTTTCAGCACCCAAGAAGGGGAAGCCTGGAGATGACACACACTCCTTTCAGGGAAGTGGTACTTACCCAGGGACACCAGGTTGCTGTAGTTCTCCAACATCACACTCCTGTACAGGTGTTTCTGAGCTGGGTCCAGCAGCTGCCACTCCTCCCAGGTAAAGTCCACAAACACATCCATGAATGACAATGGTCCCTGAAACAGCATATCTCCATTCAATTGCAAATCATTTTACTGAGTCTGTAGTAAACAAAAAGCTGCTAAGGGTGTCCATTATTTACATTGTACTTTGGGAGAAAAGCAAACGTTTACTGAAAATATCCCATCAATATGCATTAAATCAGTTAACCTGTCTTTCAGCATATAAGAATACCATGTGCCAGGTATTCAACTAGGAGCAGGTAATATAAAATGGATGAAAGACAGAAGTGTTCACCATTGCAGAGAACAGCAAAGATTAAACCCATAAAAATGTAACAGGCAGTCAAAGATGCTATGACAAAAGAACATGCAGAGAACATGGGCACAAAGGGGGAAGCAAGCAATGCTGCTTGAATGCACCAGGAGGTACCACTGAGGAGAAGACATTAACATTTGGTGAAATAAAAAAGGCAACAGCTCTAAGTAGCAGCGACTTTGTGGGTGATGGATATGTCCATGAAGATACACAGGTGGTAAATCAGCATATGTAAAGATGCTCAACATCATATATCATTAGTGAATTGCAAATTAAAATAGTGAGATACCATTACACATCTAGAATGGCTACAATTTTCAAAAATGGACACCAAACTTGAAAATGAAATTTCAAATTTATTTTTTTTTTAATTTACTTATTTCTATTTTTAAAATTTGGAGTATAATTGCTTCACAATGTTGTGTTAGTTTCTGCTGTACAACAAAGTGAATCAACCATATGTATACATATACCCCCTCCCTCTTGGAGCTCCCTCCAACTGCCACCCCCTTCCACCCAGCTAGGTCACCACAGAGCACTGAGCTGAGCTCCTGTGCTTTATAGCATGTCCCCACGAGCTATCTGTTTTACACATGGTAGTGTATTTATGTCAAACCTGATCTCCCAATTCATCCTACCCTCCCTTTTCTCCCATGTGCACACATCCATTCTCTATGTTTACATCTCTGTTCTGCCCTGGGACTAGGTTCATGTGTACCATTTTTCTAGATTCCACATATCAATACATGCGTTAATATACGTTATTTGTTTTTCTGTTCCTGACTTACTTCACTCTGTATGACAGACTCTAGGTCCATCCACATCTCTACAAATGACCCAATTTCGTTCTTTTTCATGGCTGAGTAATATTCCATTGTATATATGTGCCACATCTTCCTTATCCATTTATCTGTCGTTGGACACTTAGGTTGCTTCCATGTCCTGGCTATTGTAACTAGTGCTGCAATGAACATTGTGGTACGTGTCTCTTTTTGAATTATGGTTTTCTCAGGGTATATGCCCAGTAGTGGGATTGCTGGGTCATATGGTAGTTCTATTTCTAGTTTTTTAAGGGACCGCCATACTGTTCTTCTCCATAGTGGCTGTATCAACTTACATTCCCATCAACAGTTCAAGAGGGTTCTCTTTTCTCCACACTCTCTCCAGCATTTATTGTTTGTAGATTTTTTGATGATGGCATTCTGACTGGTGTGAGGTGATACGTTATTGTAGTCCTGATTTGCATTTCTCTAATAATTAGTGACGTTAAGCATCTTTTCATGTGTCTCTTGGCCATGTGTATGTCTTTTTTGGAGAAATGTCTATTTAAGTCTCCTACCCATTTTTTGACTGCGTTGTTTGTTTTTTCGATATTGAGCTCATGAGCTGTTCGTATATTTTAGAGATTAATCCTTTGTACCTTGCTTCATTTGCAAATATTTTCTCTCATTCTGAGGTTTGTCTTTTCGTTTTGTTTATGGTTTCCTTTGGTGTGCAAAAACTTTTAAGTTTAATCAGGTCCCACTTGTTTACTTTTGTTTTTATTTTCATTACTCTAGGAGGTGGGTCAAAAAAGATCTTGCTGTGATTGATGTCAAAGAGTGTTCTTCCTGTTTTACTCTAAGAGTTTTATAGCGTCTGGTCTTACATTTAGGTCTTTAATCCATTTTGAGTTTATTTTTGTGTATGGTGTTAGGTAGTGTTCTAATTACATTCTTTTAGCTGT
This sequence comes from Grampus griseus, assembly GCF_964374135.1. Taxonomy (NCBI): domain Eukaryota; kingdom Metazoa; phylum Chordata; class Mammalia; order Artiodactyla; family Delphinidae; genus Grampus; species Grampus griseus. Next base: position 88,924,952 of record NC_139006.1, on the reverse strand, counting down.
CCAGTTTTCCCAGCACCACTTATTGAAGAGACTCTCTTTTTCTCCACTGTATGTTCTTGCTTCCTTTGTCATAGAGTAAGATGACCACAGGTGTGTGGGTTTAGATGTGGGCTTTCTCTCCTGTTCCATCAATCTATATTTCTGTTTTTGTGCGAGTACCATACTGTCTTGTTGGCTGTAGCTTTGTAGTGTAGTCAGAAGTTGGGGAGCCTGATTCTCCCTACTCCGTTTTTCTTTCTCAAGATTGCTTCAAGATATTACCTAGTGTTCTTTTATTTCACCTGCATGACTCCCTTGAACATCTCTTGCCAAGCAAGGTGTAGTGGTAGCAAACTCCCTTTTGTTTTCTGTGAATGTCTTCATTTCTACCTCACTTTTGAAGCACAGTTTTGTCAGATATAGGATTCTTGGCTGGTAGTTTGTTTTTTTAATTTTAGCTCTTTGAATATATGGGTTCATTGCCTTTTGGTCTCCAAAGGTTCTGATGAGAAATCTGCTTATCATCTTACTGAGGAGCCCTTGTATGAAACAAGTCATTTCTTTCTTGATGCTCTCAAGGTTCTCTCTTTGTCTCTGTCTATTGAAAATTTGAGTGTGTGTGTTTCTTTGAGTTCATCGTTTTTGGAGTCTGTTGAGCTTCTTTGATGTTTATATTCATGTCTTTCATCAAATTATCTATGTATAGTATCATGATATCTGTAAAGAGTGACAGTTTTACTTTTTCTTTTCCAATTTGTATTCTTTTTAGTGTATAGGAATGCAAGAGATTTCTGTGCATTTTGTATCCTGCAACTTTACCATTCTTCTCAAGTACACATGAGACATTTCCAGGGCAATCCACAAATTAAGTCTCAATAGATTCAAAAGACAAATATCATTCAAAATATCTTCTCTGACTACACAGGATGAAGCTAAAAATCACTATAAATGGGGAAAAAATGAAAAATGCACAAATTTGTGGGAATTAAAACAACACAGTCCAAAACAACCAATGGATCAAAGAAAACAAAAGGGAAATTAGTAAATACTTAGACTTGAATGGAAACAAAACACATCATAAAACCGATGGGAGGCAGCAAAAGCAGTGTTGAGGGTAAAATTGACAATTATAAACACTTATATTTAAAACAAGAAACATCGGGCTTCCCTGGTAGCGCAGTGGTTGAGAGTCTGCCTGCTGATACAGGGCACGGGTTCATGCCCCGGTCCAGGAAGATCCCACATGCTGCGGAGCGGCTGGGCCTGTGAGCCATGACCGCTGAGCCTGCACGTCCAGAGCCTGTGCTCCGCAACAGGAGAGGCCACAATAGTGAGAGGCCTACGTACTGCAAAACAAAACAAAACAAAACAAACACAAGAAACATCAACAATCTAACTTTACAACTTAAGGGAATAGAAAAAGAAGAACAAACTAAACACAAAGATAGCAAAAAGAAGGAAATAAAAAGATTAGAACACAGATAAACAAAATAGAGACTAGTAAAACAATAGAAAAAAAATCAATGAAACCAAAGCTTGGTTCTTTGAAAAGATCAACAAAATGGATAAAGCTTTAGGTAGATGGACTAAGAAAAAAAAGAAGACTTGAATTACCAAACTCAGAAATGAAAGTGGGGAAATTAGTACTGATTCTACAGAGACAAAAATGATTATTGGAAAATACTATGAACAACTGTATGCCAACAAATTGGATGACCTAGTTGAAATGGATACAATTCCATCTTCATTTGTATCAAGATTAAATCACAAAGAAATAGAAAATTTGAAAAGATCTATAACTAATAAGGAGATTGAGTCTGTAATCAAAAGTCTCCCCCAAAAAGAAAAGCCCAGGCTTCACTGGTGAATTTTACCAAATATTTAAAGGAGTTATAACATCAATCTTTCTCAAGTTTTTCCAAAAACCTGAAGAGGAGGGAACACTTCCTAACTCATTCTATAAGGCCAGAATTACTCTGTTACCAAAGCCATACAAAAACACTATAAGAAAACTACAGACTAGTATCCCTTATAAACAGAGATGCAAAAATCCTCAATAAACTAATAGGAAGTCAAATTCAGCAGCTTATTACAAAGATTATACACCATGACCAATGGGATTTATTCTTGGAATGCAAGGATGGTTCCACATTTGAAAACTGCTCAATGTAGTGCATCACGTTAACAGAATGACATTTAAAAATGATTATCTCGATGCAGAAAAAGCATTTGATAAAATTCAACACCCTTTCATGATAAAAACACTCGACAAAGTAGGAATAGTAGGAAAGTATCTCAACATAAAAGCTGTATCTTAACAACCCACGGTGAACATCATTGTCAATGGTCAAAGACTGAAACTTTTCCTCTAAGATGAGGAACAAGGCAAGGATGTTGGCTTTCACCACTTCTATTCAACATAGCACTGGAAGTTCTAGCCAGAGCAGTAGAAGTAAATTTATCTCTATTCACGGCCAATATGATCCTATATGTAGAAAACCTTAAAGATTCAAAAAACAAAGCAATCCAACAAAAACAGATGAGTTCAGCAAATAGCAGGATACAAAGTCAAAGCATGAAAATCATCTGCCTGCCTTTCTTCCCTCCCTCCCTCCCTCCCTCCCTCCCTCCCTTCCTTTCTGGTTGCATTGGGTCTTTGGTGCTGCACGTGGGCTTTCTCTAGTTGCGGCGAGTGGGGGCTACTCTTCGTTGTGGTGCACGGGCTTCTCATTGCAGTGGCTTCTCTTGTTGCAGAGCTCGGCCTTTAGGTGTGTGGACTTCAGTAGTTGTGGCACACGGGCTCAGTAGTGGTGGTGCGTGGGCTCTAGAGCGCAGGCTCAGTAGTTGTGGCACACGGGATTAGTTGCTCTGTGGCATGTGGGATCTTCCCAGACCACGGACCGAACCTGTGTCCCCTGCATTGGCAGGTGGATTCTTAACCACTGAGCAACCAGGGAAGTCCCCAGTTGCATTTCTATACAGTAACAATGATCAATCTAAAAAGCAAATTATGAAAAAGATTCCACTTATAATAGCATCAAAAAGAAGTAATAACTTAACCAAGGAGGTAAATGACTTGTAGAATGAAAACTAAAAGCCTTGCTGAAAGAAATTAAAGAAGACATAAATAAATAGAAACATACCCGATGTTCCTTAATATTAAGATGTTAATACTACCCAAAGTGATCTACATATTCAAAGCAATCTCTAATAAAATCCCAATGACGTTTTTTGCAGAAATAGAAAAACCCATCCTAAAATTCATATGGAAGCTCAAGGGACCCTGAATAGCCAAAATAATCTCGAAAAAGAACAAAGCTGGAAGACTCATACTTCCTGATTTCAAAATGTACTACAAAACTACAGTAACCAAAACAATGTGGTACTGACATGCAACAATGTGGTACTGGCATAAAAGTGACAACAAAATAGAACAGAGTCCAGAAATAAACCCTTGTGTATATGGTCAAATGATTGTTGACAATCGTTCCAAGGCCATTTATGGGGAAATAAAACTCTTTCTAACAAACGCTGCTGCAAAAACTGGATATACACATGAAAAAGAATTAAGTTGGCCCTGTACCTAACACCATATATAAAATTTAACTCAAAATGGATCAAAGACCTAAATGTAAAACCTTAAACTACATAAAGCTCGTAGAAGAAAACAGGGCAAAAGCTTTACGATGTTAGATTCGGCAGTGATTTCTTGAATATTACACAAAAGAAAAAAGTCAACCTATTGGACTTCATGAAAATTAAAAAAAAATTTTGCATCAGGGACTTCCCTGGTGGCACAGTGGTGAAGACTCTGGGCTCCCAATGCAGGGGGCCAGGGTTTGATCCCTGGTCAGGGAACTAGATCCCACATGCATGCTGCAACTAAGGAGCCTGCCTACCGCAACCAAAAAAAATTTTTTTTGCATCAAAACACAAGATCAACAGGGTAAAAAGGCAACTCACAGAATGGGAGAAAATACCTGAAAGGCATATATCTTAAAATGTATGAATATCCAGAATATATAGAGAACTAAAACTCAACAACAACAAAACAACCTATTCAAAAGTGGTCAAAGGACTTGAATAGACATTTCTCCAAAGAAGATACAAATGGCCAATAGCACATGAAGGTGGTGAACATCACTAATCATAAGGAAAATGCAAATCAAAACTATGAGATTCCACCTCACACTCACTAGGATGGCTATCAAAAAAGCATGAAAATAACAAGGGTTGGCGAGGATGTGGAATAAATGGAACACGTACAATGCTGGTGGGGATATAACGTGGTGTAGCTGCTATGGAAAACAGTTTGGTGGCTCCTCAAAAAATTAAAAATTAGAATTACCATATGGTCCAGCAATTCCACTTCTGAATATATACCCAAAGGAAGTGAAAGCAGGGTCTAAAAGAGATATTTCTACATCCATGTTCACAGCAGCATTATTATTCACAGTAGCCAAAACGTGAAAGCAATCCAAGTGTCCATGGATGGATGAATGGAGAAGCAAAATGTGATACATACATACAAATTATTATTCAGCCTTAAAAGGAAGAGAGTTCTGCAGTATGCTATAACAAGGATGAACCTTATGTCAAGGGAGATAAGCCAGTCACAGAAAGACAATTACTGTATGATAACACTTATATGAGGTAACTAGCGTAGTCAAAATCATAGAGACAGAAAGTAGAATGGTGCTTGCCAGGGGTTATGGGGAGGGGGGAATTGGGCGTTAATGTTTAATGGTATAGAGCTTCAGTTTTTCAAGAAGAAGAGTGTTGTGGAGACGGATGGTGGTTATGATTGCCAATGTTATGAATGTATTTAATACCACTGAATTGTCACTTAAAATGGTTACGATGATAAAAGAAAATATGTGTGCAGAAATAAGTATGCTCCAAAATAAAAACGGTGCTTTAAAAAATCAAGGATCTAAAAAAATGGAAAGATACAGGGTGTTCATGGATTGGAAAACTCAGTATTGTTAAGATGTAAATTCTCCCTAATTTGATTCATAGATTCACTGTAATTCCAACTGAAGTCCTAACAAGTTTTTTGTAGCTATTCACAAGCTCTTCCATAATTAATATGGAAAAGCAAAAAATTAGAACAGCCAAAACAATTCTGAAGAACAAAGGTTAAGCACTCCCACTAGCCCACTTTAAGACTTCCTATAAAATCAAGATAGCATGATACTGGTGAAAGGTAAGACACAAAAATCAATGGAACAGAAAAGGCAGCCTAGAAATGAACCCACATAAACACTGTCTCAAATTTTTCCTTCTTTCTTTTTTTTTTTTTAACAAAGACACAAAAGCAGTTCAATGGAGAAAGGATAATCTTTTCAACAAATGGTGCTGGAACACCTGCGCATCCATAGAGATAAAAAATGAACCTCAACACATACCCATACCCTATACAAAAATTAACTAAAAATGGATCATTAACTTAACTGTGAAAGCTAAAATTACACAAGTTCCAGAGAAAAATTTTAAAATATTTGTGCACTTTAGTTTGGGCAATGAGACTTTAAACATGACACCAAAAGCAAAACCCACTTTAAAAAATTAAAATTGAGAAATGGACTTTATCAAAATTAAAATATTTTGCTCTGTGAAAGCTGGTGTCATGGAAATGGAAGGACAAACCAGAGACTGGGAGAAAATATTTGCAAAGCATTTTTCTTACAAGGGACTTTAATATAGAACAACAAAGAACCCTTAAAAAATCAATGAAGGCGGAGTCAAAATGGAGGACAAGGAGGACGCGGAATTCGCGTCTCTGCACACGTAGGGCACATGCCAGGCCCCGGTGGGGGACCACGGACACCTAAGGGGACGGAGGAACCCCCAGCGACCGGGTAGGACGTGGGGAATGGGGGGAGTGAGGGGGGAGGAGAAGTGGAGGTGGGACGGGACTGGTGCCCCTGAGGGGCGGCTGGGGGAGGGGAAGGGATCCCACGCCCGAAGGGGGAAATTGGGGGACCTTTGGAAGGGCAGAGGATCAAAAGAGAGTATGGCCAGGTTTCCCCTGCCCACTTGGGTCCCCAGGAGCCTGCTGAGATCCCAGGCCTGATCCTCTGCCCACCAGGTCCCCCCAGCCAGGCGGATCCTGAGGGAGTGGGAGGGAGGGACGGGGGAGCAAAAGTAAAGGCCAGACTCAGGGACCGGCACACATGAGGGGCGGCTGGGGGAGGGGAGGAGTTCCTAAACTGAGCAGGACCCACCCGTGGTTAGGGGTCCAGCGGCGATGGGGGAGACCCGGGGGTGCATTTAGGGTTAGGGTTAGCATTTTAGGGTTAGGGTTAAAGTTAGGGGTTAGGGTTAGGGGTTAGAGGTTAGGGTTAGGGTTTAAGGTTAGGGTTTAGGGTTAGTGGTTAGGGGTTAGGGTTAGGGTTAGGGGTTAGGTTTAGGGTTAGGGTTGGGTTAGGTTTAGGGTTTAGGGTTTAGGGGTAGGGTGTCCAACCTTACGTCCCATCCAGCTGCGGGTCTAGATGTGGTCAGTCTGTTGCATCACAGCACCTGATCGAATTTTGTAAGAATTCCTCTCTCAAAAAAAAAAAAAAAAAAAAAAAGAATTCCTCTCTCTCACTGTCTTTTTTTTTTCCGTAATTTATTTTTATAATGGAGTGTAGCTGATCTTCAATGCTGTGTTTCTTGCTGCTGTACAACCACTTGATTCACTTACAGAGAGACATCAATAAATTCTTTTCCAGTTTCTAGTAGTCAGATATATTTTTTTTCTGTGAATAGAGTGTGCTGAGTTCAGTTCCTTGAGCAGTGAGTAGGTCTTGGCGATTACATTATTGGTTTATGGAACGGTATCTGTGCCAATTCCAACCTCCTGGTTTATGCGTCGCCACACCGCACCTCTCCCCTTAAGCAGCCATAAGTGTGTTTTGTAAATGTGTGACCGTGCTCTGTTTGTAACTCAGTTCATGTGTGGCGATGTTTAGGTTCCCCCATAAGTGATATCTTATGATAAGTTTCTTTTGCTGTCTAACTTATTTCACTCTCAATGACTGTACAGAAGTCCCCCCGAGTTGCTGCAACTGGCCTTATTTCATTGATTTCAGGGCTGAGTAATATTCCGTTGTGCATAAGTACCAAATCTTTATCCATTTTTTCCTTCCAAGGACTTTTAAGTTGTACCCAAGTCGAGGCTTTTGTAAACATAGCAGCACTAAACGTTGGGGTGCCTGCGTCCTGTGGATTTTTGGTTTTTCCAAGATATACGCCCATGAGTGGAAGTCCCGTATGCTTTGTTGGCAATTTACATTGCCTCCATCAGCGTAACAGGGCTCCTTTTTCTCCAACACCCTGTCCTGCATATCTGGTTTTTACCCTTTGTGAGGATGGCCCTTTTTTCTGATTCGAAGTGATACCTCTTTGTAGTGTTGATTTGCATCGCCTGCTTGTTTGGTTGGTCTAAAAGGGCGTATGCGTTTTTCCTGAATATATTCAGGAAAAACACATACGCCCTTTTAGGCCAACTGCATCCTTGGCGAGGTTCAGCCGATTTTCATGTGCTTTAAGGGCAAGTCCAATCTACCTGTTGAAATCCCTTTCCTGCAGTCCTGCCTTGCTTTCAAATCCTTTTCGTTGACTTACCTCAAGATATTTTTCAATGATCGGTATCATTTACAACCCTGCTGGTTTGTGAATTACAGTGCCCCTGAGCTCCATTTTTCAACTTGCTTTCTTGGGAACTGGCCACAAAACAGCAGGATTGCTTCAAACCCTATTCTGGTTCCGGGGGCAAGCTGAGCCTTTGGGCAATTCGTCCTCCTGATTAGAAATTAGAGTGACACGTGCCTGTGCAAACACCTAGGGCTGGTCTCTCATTGGTTCCCCCCCTTCCTCTTCGTCCACCGGACAAATTCGAACTGTTTGAAACAGGATATTGAAGGTGCTGATTCCCCAAGTGGGGAGGTTGTTAGGAAAGAGGCTGGAGGTGGGAACCCGAGGACCAGGAGATGAGGAGATGAGGTGCCTTTTCCAAACTCTTCCCGAACCGATGGCGTGCCATCCTCTGCGTGTCCCATGCATGTTTTAGCTGTATGAAGGGTCCCCTGCACCTGGTGATTTGGGACCCATGGAATCAGGACCAGGCAGTATCACTCTAAAGGGCCTGCATTTGCTGACTTATCCTCACCAAGCCTCTCAGCCCAATGAGTGTCCAGCCTTAGGTCTCATCCAGCTGTGGGTCTAGATGTGGTCAATCCAGGTTGCATCACAGCCCTTGAACAAATTTTGTAATAATTTCTCTCTCTCTCTCTGTTTTTGGAATTTATCTTTATAATGAGGTGTAGGTGATTTTCAGTGCTGTATTTCTTGCTGCTGTACATCCACTTGATTCAGTTACAGAGAGACATCAATAAATTCTTTTTCAGATTCTTACCAGTCGTATATATTCTCTTCCGGTGTCTAGAGTGTGCTGAGTCCAGTTCTTTGAGCTGTAGAGCATGTATTGTTGATTCGCTCTTCGGTCTATGGAACGGTACCTGTGCTCATTTCAACCTCCTGTTTTATGCCTCACCTCACCCGACCTTCCCCTTTAGCAGCCATAAGTGTGGTTTCTAAATCTGTGACTCTGTCTGTTTTGTCATTTAGTTCATGTGTCGCCATCTTTAGATTTCACCTGTAAGTGGTATGGTGAGTCTCTTTTTCTGTCTGACTTATGTCACTTAGAATGATCGTATGTATGTCCACCCGAGTTCCTGCAACTGACCTTATTTCATTGATTTCATGGCTGAGTAATATTCCATTGTACTGAAGTACCACATCTTCTTTATCCATTTTTTCCTTTTAAGGACATTTAGGTTGTATCCAAGTCGAGGCTTTTGTAAACAGAGCAGCATTAAACGTTGGGTTGCCTGTGTCTTGTCGAATTTTGGTTTTCCCAAATATATGCCTATGAGTGGAAGTACCTTATGCTCTGTAGCTCTGTTTCTTAGATGTTTCAGGAAACACAATACACTTCTCCAGAGTGCCCTTGGCAATTTACATTCCCACAATCAGCGTAACGGGTCTCCCTTTTCTCCACGTCCTATCCTGCATTTCTTGTTTTTACACTTCGTGAGGACGGCCCTTCTGATTGATACGAAGTGATACCTCTTTGGATTGTTGATTTTCACTGCGCACCTGTTTGGTTGGCCAAAAAGGGCGTATGCGTTTTTCCTGAATACATTCTGGAAAAAACGCATAAACGCATACGCCCTATTTGGCCAACTGCATCGTTGGCGAAGTTCAGCCCATTTTCATGAGCTTTAATGGCGAGTCCAATCTACCTCTTTAAATTCTGTTCCTGCAATTCTGCCTTGCTTTCAAGTCCCGTTTCATGACTTACCTCAAGGCATTTTTCGAAGTTAGGAATCTTTTACAACCCTGCAGGATTGTGAATTGCAGTGCCCCTGAGCTCCATTTTTCAACTTGTTTCTTTGGGATCTGTCCACAAAACAGCAGGATTGCTTCAAGCCCTATTCTGGTTCCGGGGGCAAGGTGGGCCTTTGGTCAATTCCTCTTCCTAATTGGAAATTAGAGTGACATGTGCCTGTCCAAACACCTAGGGCTTGTCTCTCATTGTTTTCCCCCTCTTCCGCTTCATCCTCTGGACAAATTCCAAACTGTGCGAAACAGGATGTTGAAGGTGCTGACTTCCCCAAGTGGGGAGATTGTTAGGAAAGAGGCTGGAGGTGGGAACCCGAGCACCAGGAGATGAGGAGATGAGATGCCTTTCCCAAACTCTTCCTGATCCGATGCTATACCATCCTCTGTGTGTCCCATCCATGTTTTAGCTGTACGAAGGGTTGCCTGCATCTGGAGGTTTGCGACCCACGGAATCAGGACCAGACAGTATTACTCTAAAGGGGCTGCATTTGCTGACTTATCCTCACCCAGCCTCTCAGCCCCACGAGTGTCCAGCCTTAGGGCCCATCCATCTGTGGGTCTAGATGTGGTCAATCCAGGGTGCATCACAGCCCCTGAACGAATTTTGTAAGTTTCTGGGTTTTTTTTTTTTTGTAATTTATTTTTATAATGGGGTATATCTGATTTTCAATGCTGTCTTTCTTGCTGTTGCACATCCACTTGATTCACTTACAGAGAGACATCCATAAATTCTTTTTCGGATTCTTACCAGTCGTATATATTCTTTTCTGGTGACTAAGGTATGCTGAGTCCAGTTCTTTGAGCTATAGAGTAGGTCTTGTCGATTACCTATTTGGTCTTTGGAACGTATCTGTGCTAATTTCAACCCTCTGGTTTATGCTTCGCCCCACCCCACCTTTCCCCTTTAGCAGCCATAAATATGTTTTCTAACTGTGTGACTCTGTTTCTGTTTTGTAACTTAGTTCATGTGTAACCATTTTTAGATTCCAACTATAAGTGATATCTTATGCTAAGTGTCTAACTTATGTCACTTAGAATGATCGTACCTAAGTCCACCTGAGTTGCTGCAACTGGCCTTATTTCATTGATTTCATGGCTGAGTAATATTCCATTGTACAGAAGTACCATATCTTCTTTATCCATTTTTTCCTTCCAAGGACATGTATATTGTTTCCAAGTCGAGGCTCCTGCAAAAGGGCTGCACTAATAGTTGAAGTTCCTGTGTCCTATGGATTTATGGTTATCCCGAGATATACACCCAGGAGTGGAGGTGCCGTATGCTCTGTAGCTCTATTTTTAAAAATTAATTAATTATTTTTTTTTTGCCTGTGTTGGGTCTCTGTTATTGCACGTGGGCTTTCTCTAGTTGCAGCAAGTTGGGGCTACTCTTCATTGAAGTGCGTGGGCTTCTTATTGCAGTGGCTTCTCTCCTTGCAGAGCATGGGCTCTAGGCGTCAGGCTTCAGTAGTTGTGGCACACGGGCTCAGTAGTTGTGGCTCACGGGCTCTAGAGCACAGGCTCAGTAGTCGTGGCGCACGGGCTTAGTTGCTCCGCGGCATGTGATATCTTTCCACACCAGGGCTCGAACCCATGTCCTCTGCATTGGCAGTTGGATTCTTAACCACTGCACCACCAGGGAAGTCCCTATAGCTCTGTGTTTTAGAATTTTTAGGAAACATCTTACCCTTCTCCAGCGTGGCTGTTAGCAGTTGACATTCCCACCATCAGCGCAGCAGCGTTCCCTTTTCTCCACGTCCTCTCCTCCATTTCTGGTTTTTACACACTGTGAGGGCGGCCATTCTGACTGGGCAAAGCGATGCATCTCTGTCGTGTTGATTTGTTTACACACTGTGAGGGCGGCCATTCTGACTGGGCAAAGCCATGCATCTCTGTAGTGTTGATTTGTATTTCCCGCATGTTTGGTTGGCACAAGGGCGTATGGATTTACACCTTTACGCCCTTTTTGGCCAACTGACTCGTAGGCAATGTTGAGCACCTTTCATGTGCTTTAACGGCGAGTCCAGTCTACGTCTTGCAATCCGGTTCCTGCAATTCTGCCTTGTTTTCAAGTCCTTTTCAGTTACTTACCCCAAGACGTTTTCCCACCATAGTTGTCATTTACAACCCTGCAGGCGTTGTGGATTGCAGTGCCCCTGAGAAACTGTCTTCAACTTGTTTCTGGAACCGGCCACAAAGTGGCAGAATTGATTCAAGCCCCATTCTGGTTACAGGGACAGCCTGAGCCTTTGGGAAATTCCTCTTCCTGATTGGAAATTAGAGTGACATGTGCTGTCCAAACACGTAGAGCTTGTTTCTCATTCCTTTCCCCCCTTCCCCTTCATCCTCCGGACAAATTGCAAGCCATGCACGACCGGCTGTTGAGTGTGCTGACTCCCCAGGTGGGGAGACTCTAAGGAACGAGGCTGGAGCGGGGACCCCTCCCCCAGGACATGTGGAGATAAGGTGACTTTTCCAAACTCTTCCCGCCCATCCGGCTCCCCATCCTCTGGGGTTCTGTCCGGACACCGCGGGGTTTCCAGGGGTGCGGGACTCTGGCGCCGCCCTGCAGGGAGCAGCCCTGCTACCCGCGCCTACAGTGCCGCCTGCTGGTCTCTCCATCCTCCCATCGGGCACAGTCTTCCACCTTACCCGCTGCCTCGGATGCTCTGTCTCCTCGCTGTCCTGTGATCAGCCCCTCGTCCCCACCGCCATCACCCCCAGCTCCACACCCCTCCTCCAGCCTCAGGGATGACCCAGGACTGGGCTCCCCACCTTCCCACCCTCGGTCTGTGTCTTCAGTCCACCTGTGCAGACAGGTGAGGATCCCCTCCAGAGGCTCCCAAACGCTTCACCCCTACCTCCTCCCCGGGGTCAGCCCATGTCCTGTCGGAATGTTCCACCCTCACCAAGCCCCCAAGTACATGGCAAGGGCAGGCATCAGGCCTGCTGCATGCATTGCTGTGCGTCCTGCTGTATACACAGGCATGACACTGCCCAGGGTGCAGGAAAGGCAGCCTTACCTCGCGACGTGGGGAGAGGGGCTGCCCACAGGGTGGACGTCAGCTCTCGGCTCACCAGGCAAGGGCAGCCGGGTTCTTGCTCCTTGGACCCTTTCTCACCCAGCCGGACCCGGCTTTGTTCCCACCCCCGTTGTCCCTCCATTGGCCTCGCTCTTGTGAGCAGAGCAGGACAGTGTGGTCTGTGGTCACAGGCTGAGACACACAGACACTGGCTGACCCGTGTGCACCCATGCTGACCACGTGGAACGGGCACTGCACCAGGGCCCATGCAGTGTGGTTCACCTGCCCACAGAGAGGCCAGGCTTCTGTCCTGGCTCCAGAGGTCACCTTGAGTCTGATGGGAGTCTCCGTGCACCGTGGGTCTCACTCCAGGCTGGTCTGTGCTGACGGCGTGATACACAGTGGGGCTTCCTGGGTCTCCCGGGGGCTGGAGGCCAAGGTCAGGCACATGGCGGTCCCCACACTGACGTGATAGACCCCAATAAACCCTGCACTTCAGGACTCAGGTGGGCTTCCCTGGGCTGCCACAGCCGAGGAGGCTGGACCCTGCTTGTCCCCCTGTCCTCGCTGATTTTAACTTGCATCCTTCACCATAATAAACGCTGAGTATAACAGCTTCAGGGAATTCTGGGAGCCTCCAAGGAAAAAGAAGCCGGGGAGGGGGTCTCTGGGTCCCCAACTCTGCAGTTGGGGTCAGAAGTTGGTGGGGAGGATCTTGGGGCCCTGGAATCTGAAGGGCCCCCCTACCAGGGGAGGGGTGGGAGACCCTGGGTGGTAGTTAAGCTGAGTCCAAGGCCCTCCTGCGTAGGAGGCTTCCTAGCCCCGGTGATCCTGAAGAGGCCGGCTCCCTCCTCCCCTCCACCTGCAGGCCTGGTCGCTGCTCTTGAGAGATTCCCTAGCGTGGGGTCCTGGTGCTGGAGGTGCCCCGACGCTGTGGCCTCCTGAGTTTCCAGTGAGGATAATGGGAGTGGGGGAAGACCTGTTCACAGAAAGGGAGCTTCTGCCGGAACAGAGCCTGGGTCTGCTGCCCCCGACCCCAGGTGCACTGGGGCAGGAATGTGAGAGCGAGGCTCCCTCCCCTCCCAAGACACACAGGACACATGGACGCTGGTCGCTGGACTCCCGCACAATATTAAAATCTCCCACGCAGGCCTGTTGGGTGAGAGACACTATTTAAAGACTATTAATGGGTCCAGGGGTGCCCAGAGGGTGAAGCTGGGGGTGGGGAGAGTTGGAAAATCACCCAAGGACGCGCTCTCCCTGCAGCGACCCCCCAGGTGAGCTCAGGCGGAGGTGGACCCAGCAAGTCAGAGCCCACATCCTGGGTCTTTTGGGGACAAATAGCCAAGCACCCCCAGTCCTTGCCTTCACCTGCTGCAGTTAGGGCCTGCCCTGTCTTCTTCATGGTCAAGTTCTCACCCCTCCCAGAAGCCCTCTTGGGGGTTAATGCGATGGGGATGTCCATGGCAGGACTGGAGGGTCTGTGGTGGGCTGGAGGCCATGTGGCAGGCAGGCGGGCTCCCACCGATCCTGCCGGTCCACACCTCCTGGTCGTAGGCCCGCAGAGTCCACCAGGCTGTGGATGTGGTAGAAGGTGCCAGGGACCAGTCCAGCCCATGCAGGTGTCTGACCACCGAGCGGTCTGTGTGGAGTATTCCCAGGGAGGCCTGGCCATGCTCGCACCCTCCCAGGAAGGACACGTCAGCATGGTCCCTGGAATGACCGGGAGGTCAGCCAGAAGCGCCCCCCACCCAACCTCACTGTTACCACAAGAAACAAGAGACAACTCCGTGCAGAAAGACAGAACATCACCAGCCTGATGCTGTCCTGAGGAAGGTCGGCTGGCATCTGGGAACTGGGTGCTATGGTGGGTTGAATGGGGAGGTCCCCCCAAAAGTTATGTCCATGTCATGCCCCCCAGAATATGAGAATGGAACCTTATTTGGAAGTAGGGTCTCTGCAGGTATAATTAGTTACGGATCTGGAGATGAGGTCATCCTGGATGCGGGTGGTCCTGAATCAGTGACAGTGTCCTTCTAAGAGACTAGAGGAGAGACATAGACACACAGGAGACACCATGTGAAGATGGAGGCAGAGACGGGAGGGATGAGGCCACAAGGCCAGGGATGCCTGGAGCCCCCAGAAGCTGGAAGAGGTGGGAAGCACCCTCCCCTGGAGCCTCTGGAGGGAGCGCGGGCCTGGGACACCTTGACCTCAGACGTCTGGTCTCCGGGACTGAGAGAGGACAGGTTTCTGTTGCTCTGAGCCTCCATTTGTGGTCGTTTGTCACAGCTGCCCCGGGAAGCTAATGCAGCTGGTGAGCAGCTCCCTGGCCTGATCTAAACCCTCCCGCCTCCCGTTAGGGGCAGCCCCCTGCGCCTGTGCTGTTTGCACAAACCATGTGGCTCATGCTGAACCCCAGCTCCCCTTCTGGGCACCGGCATTTTGGAGGGTGAGGGCAGACAACACCAGGTGACAAGCCCCCAGCCGGGTACCAAGCCTCTAATGAGCTTCCCTGGGGGGACAGGGGTGCGGGTAACTGTCATGGTTCTGCCCTTCCTCGCTGGGGGAACAGACACACTAGAGACCCTCAAGGGAAGGAGGGGGCATGAAGGGTCACGAGGTGACCGGAGCAGGGGCCCTCCCTCCCGTGCATCCCTACTGCGTGCTGTGACCCATCTCAGCTGTGAGGACACAAGTCACAAGCATGTGCTGGGTCCTGTGAGCCTCCCAGCCGGTCCCTGAAGGTGAGGGCGGCCCTGCAGACCCCAGCCCTCTCCTGCACGCCTAGTAGGTGGAAGACCCACTTCTCCTTGTCATTCCAGAAGCGGTTCTGGAGCTGTCCTGGAGGGCTTCTGGGGTTATGCAGGCTGAGCCCCTGTTGCTAAGTCCCCACTTCCCCACAAGAGCCTCCAGAGCAAGCTGTTTGCCCTGTTGCCTGAATGACCGCCCACCAGTTTTCTGAGGAAAGAATCAGGGGTTTCTGTAGCAGCGTCTGCAGGCAGCTCTGCATCTGGTCCCACGTTCACATCTTCTGTGTAAACACCGAGAACCTTCTCTGACACGTGCCCCCGGCTGATCCCCTCCACATGCTGACCACAGGCCCCAGTGTGGGCGTCAGACTGACTGCCCGTCTCAGCCTCCTGTTGTTGTCAGAGCTGCTCCAGGCCCTGCTCAAGCCCCGTGCACCCACCTTTCACAGGGCTGTCCTGCACCCCCACTTTCAGCAGGAGTTCACCTAAGTATTTAAGTGAAGGGGTCCAGAGATAAGAAAGGATGCTACAAACAAACAGATGGAACCAGCTGGGACCAGGATGGCAACGAGTGTGACCTCCAACCGACCAAGTCTCATCACATGTTGAATTTACTATATCTGCATATTAAGTGACACACACCCACCGGCGGCCATGGCTGGACATGAAGGACCAGAAACGGGTAAAAGGAGGTGGTACCCCAGCCCCTTGGAAGAAGCCCCGCCCTTTCCCCCGGAAGGCCTCTTCATCCCATCACTAGCCTCCCTCCTCCTCCCTTTGCCTTTACTCTTTAAAATTAAACCACTCTCTCCAGGAGGGCCAGAAGGTGATCTGTGAGCTCAGTTCCCGCTTCTCCACTCTTTGGCCACTGAGTAGAGCCTGTGCTGTGTTGGTCTCGGCTTTGGTTCTGTTCTTTGCCTACTGGAACCCACGTGGGAAAAGGAAACCTTCCCTGCTGAGGCAGAGCGACTCGCGGGCTGGCGTCCGAGCAGGGTCCACATGACTTCACTTGATAACAGTCTGTAAGGGGACGGTGGTCTCTGCCCGCGGGGTGGGGAGGGAACACCTACAGCCACAGCACCGGCTCCGTGGACGGCACGGCGCCTCATGGGCCTGGACCGTGTGCTCTCGTCCCCCCACGCCTGACACCCCCTGACAGTCGTGACGCGGTGACACTGGCTGCTGGGCGCCCAGTCAGGGGGAACCAGAGGCAGCACCTGGTGCCAGGTGAGACGTGCCTTTTCACGGGCAGGGGAAATAGGAGATATTAGGACTTTGTGTCTAGAAAACAAACCAAGCGGCCAGAAGGTGATCTGAGCCGTGGACTTGAAACCCACGTGCGAGGTGAGGGCTCCCACTGGACACTGGCTCGGGAGCTTCCGCACAGGCGAGACCACACCCGTGCTTCCCGCCTGACCCCTCCAGGCCTCCCTGTGGGCAGAGCTGGGCCTGCACCCCTCAGGCTCCCCAACCCAGAACCTGGAGGGCTGATGCTGCCAGGGTCTGAGGATACGAGGGGTCCCTCCACCAACGCTGCTCGGCCCCTCCTGCCCAGTGAACAGTGGAGGGAAGCCCCGTGGAGTGTGAGGCCCGGCACAGGCGAAGCTCGCACCCCCTCCCAGGACCCCCGGCCCCGCCCTGCTTCCTCAAGCCCACCGCCTCCCCCTCCCTGTGCCCGCGTCCCACTGACCCCCATTCCCGGTGTGGACGTCCACGTGCACAAGGTGTCCCGTGTCCTGTTCTCACATGGGACACCCCCATCCCTGCTTCTCCCTAATGACGGCCCGGACCCCGAATGTTCTGGGCAGGAAGAGGGCCGAGGAGGACGGCGGGACAGCGCCTGCCTCCCGGGGGCCCAGACACAGGGCTCGAGGCTGCTGGGCCTTGAGGTCTGGATGCTGCCAGGTGTGGGATGAAGCTGCTATTGCCCGCTGGAGCTGCCCCTTCCGAGACTCAGGAAACAGGGGGACCCACCAAACGGAGCCCGTCCCCAGGCTCTGCTGCAAGTCTGCTTGGATTTGCTCTCCCCATCCTGAAGACAGACCTGTGGGAAACAGGGCCTGCTATTCCCACACTGACGGTGTTCCGTGGAATTTCCACTAGACCCCTTCCTACCCTGTTCTGAGCGAATTACTAGTCAGTCCATGCTACCATCACCCCACGAGCAGACCAGGAAGCTGAGGCTCCGAGAAGCCAAGTAATCCAGCCGGAAGCACAGCTGTGGGACACGGAGTGGGGTCTGCACCCGCCGCCCGCCCAGGGGGACTGCCCACTCCCCGCAGCTTCCACGCCTGTTCCCTTCACCCCCTCCCGGGCCAGCTCACAGAGCCTCCTCTTGGGGGGACTCACTTACCTTCTTCTAACAGGATCCGTCTCACTGTCCTGTTCTGGGATCACCCGGAAGCTTGTCACTGAAGCAGGATCAGCCTCACGTCACCAGGACAGCTTTCCTGGATCACACTCACCACCTGCACGTCCACTCCCAGCTCAGACCCAGAAAGGCCCCCTCGGCCCCGAGCCCCATGGCTCTGCCTGGGCTCCCACCCCCTCCTGCCTGGTCTGTCCCTCTCATGTCCCCTGCAGCGTCACCAAGAGCTCCCACCTGCCCCAGGCAGGCTGTCTGTTCTGTCCTGGGGAAGCCTCCGTGGTGTCAGGTGGAAGACACAAGAGGTACCCGTGGGGCCTCCCTCATGCAGCACAGTGGCCAGCACCTGCCTACTGACCTCATCACTCTAGATGGACAGGGGTTCAGGGGGCCCGTGGCATCTCCCGGTTCTCATTTCATCCCAGCACTGCCCACAGGGAAGTTGCTAAGCAACTCTGTGCCGGCTGCACAGAGAGGACGCTCATACACCCCCCCCCCCCAGCACACAGGGCTCTCGTGGCCAGGCCCCTCTCAGGATATGGGGCTCATCTGGGCAGGAACCCAGCAGCACACGTGGCCCTCGTGGTCAGGCCCCTCCCAGGATATGGAGTTCACCTGGGCCGGCACCCAGCAGCCCACGGGGCTCTCGTGTTCCGGCCCCTCCCAGGATACGGAGCTCCCCTGGGCAGGTACACTGGCAGGGCTGGACACACAGGAACCGTGCACGTAGCCCTCATGGCAGAGCACCCCCAGCCCACCTGTCGGTCAGAGCTGACACAGAGCACCTCAGAGCAGGACCTGAACTAACAAACAGCAGCTCCGGGACACATCTGTGACCCTGGGCTTCACTCTGTGTGGCCTCCTTCTGCCTGGTCTTCCAGAGGCTTCCACTGCAGCCGGGGCACCAGGCCTCTGTCTCCACCCACCACCCCTCCTCTCCCTGACTCCTGGGTTCCTCTCATTAGGAGAGGGTCTTCTTGAAGTTGTCTCCCACTCATGGGCCAGATAAAATGATTAAAAAACAAGCCAGAGCTGCAGCCCCTTGTCTATCCTGACTCTCAGGAGCCCACACCTGTTCCTTGGACCTGGCCGGTTCAGCAAGGTCCATTTTCTGCAACTGTGAGCCCCTGAGGGGCGAGGATTGGCTGACCTGGGCAGCCTTACCGTGCCGGCCAGCCCTCCCCAGGTGTGCCTGGGTTGAGGTCAATATAAACAGCGCTCCAGGCAGCAAGAGCCCCTGCAGCTGTGCCTGACGCCATATTCTCTGCCCCGTCAGCAGTGTCGGGGCTGGGCTGGTGGGTGGGAGTGAGGGGCCACGGCTTTGTGGGTGGCCTGGTGTGAGTGGGCTCTGCTGGACTTTCTGCAGGAGTTGCCAAGCTGCTACCTGCTAAAGAAGAGGATGTGTCACCCGTAACTGCCGCTGGAATTTCTCCCCGGGCAGAGGTGAGGAAGGAGAAAAGCAGTGGGGGCCGGGACAGGAGGGGTACCTCAGGCAGGGAAATGGAAATCTTCCAGAATAGCGCCCGGGGCCAGGACCATCCTGGCTGGCCTGCAGGCACCAAATAGGCCAGTGTGCTGTCACTGGGGTGGCTCCACGGCCCTTCCTGTAGGCTTTCAAGTCCTTGTACATATTCAGGTGTTTTACCTGGGAAGGGTGGGAACAGTTCAGCAGCAGCTGGCCTGGGGCTCAGCTCACGTTTACTCACAGACGCCTCGGCACGGTCCCTCAGCTTTGCAATGAGGACGCTCCTTGCGGGGGGGCTGCTGGCTGCATGCGAGACGATTCCCCACCTCTGACCAACTTCAGAATTGTCTACCACTGGAGCAAGTGCCCTGATAGGGTTTTCATCTGTGTAACTGGTGGGTTCTGTTTTTTTTTTCTTTTTTGGCTCAAGGTAGATTTTATTCCCCTTTTTTGTATTTATAGATATAAGCCTGGAAATAATTCATTCATATAAATACATGTATGTGAAAGGAATAACTTTCTTCCGTTTTTTAAAAAAAATTATTTTTCATTTTATTTTATTTTTTATACAGCAAGTTCTTACTGGTTATGTATTTTATACATATAAATGTATACATGTCAATCCCAATCTCCCAACTCCTCCCACCGCCACCCCCCCCCACGGCTTTCCCCTCTTGGTGTCCATACATTTGTTCTCTACATCTGTGTCTCTATTTCTGCTCTGCAAACCTGTTCATCTGTACCATTTTTCTAGGTTCCACATATATGCATTAATATACAACATTTGTTTTTCTCTTTCTGACTTACTTCACTCTGTATGACAGTCTCTAGATCCATCGACGTCTCTACAAATGACCCAATTTCATTCCTTTTTATGGCTAATAGTCCATTTTATATATGTACCACATCTTTATCCATTCGTCTGTCTGTGGGCATTTAGGTTGCTTCCATTACCTGGCTATTGTAAATAGTGCTACAATGAACATTGTGGTGAATGTGTCTTTTTGATTTATGGTTTTGTCTGGGTATATGCCCAGTAGTGGGATTGCTGGATCATATGGTAATTCTATTTTTAGTTTTTTAATGAACCTCCATACTGTTCTACATAGTGACTGTACCAATTTACATTCCCACCAATAGTGGAAGAGGATTCCTTTTCTCCACATCCTCTCCAGCATTTGTTGTTTGTAGATTTTCTGATGATTCCCATTCTAACAGGTGCGAGGTGATACCTCGTTGCAGTTTTGATTTGCATTTCTCTAATAATTAATGATGTTGAGCAGCTTTTCATGTGCGTCTTGGCCATCTTATGTCTTCTTGGAAGAAATGTCTATTTAGATCTTCTGCCCATTTTTGTATTGGGTTGTTTGTTTTTTTAATATTGAGCTGCATGAGCTGTTTATATATATTGGAGATTAATCATTTGTCCATTGATTCGTTTGCAAATATTTTCTCCCATTCTGAGGGTTGTCTTTTCGTCTTGTTTGTAGTTTCCATTGCTTTGCAAAAGCTTTTACGTTTCTTTAGGTCCCATTTGTTTAGTTTTCTTTTTTATGGCATTACTCTAGGAGGTGGATCAAAAAAGATCTTGCTGTGATTTAAGTTAGAGTATTCTTCCTATGTTTTCCTCTAAGAGTTTTATACTGTCCGGTCTTACATTAAGGTCTCTAATCCATTTTGAATTTATTTTTCTGTATGGTGTTAGGGGGTGTTCTAATTTCATTCTTTTACATGTAGCTGTCCATTTTTCCCAGCACCACTGATTGAAGACACTGTCTTTTCTCCATTGTATAGTCTTGTCTACTTTGTCATAGATTAGTTGACCATAGGTGTGTAGGTTTATCTCTGGGCTTTCTTTCTTTCTTTTTTTTTTTTGCCTTTTACACCTTTATTGGAGTATAATTGCTTTACAATGGACTGTTAGTTTCTGCTGTATAACAAAGTGAATCAATTATACATATACATATATCACCATATCCCCTCCCTCTTGCATATCCCTCCCACCCTCCATATCCCACCCCTTTAGGTGGTCACAGAGCACCGAGCTGATCTCCCTGTGCTATCTGGCTTCTTCCCAGTAGCTATCGATGTTACACTTGGTGATGTATATATGTCCATGGCACTCTCTCACTTCGTCCCAGCTTACCCTTCCCCCTCCCCGTGTCCTCAAGTCCTTTCTCTACATCTGTGTCCTTAATCCTGTCCTGCCCCTAGGTTCTTCATAAACTTTTTTTTCTTTAGATTCCATATATCTCTGTTAGCATACGGTATTTATTTTTCTTTTTCTGACTTACTTCACTGTGTAGGACAGACTCTAAGTCCATCCACCTCACTACAAATAACTGTTTTTTTTCTTTTTATGGCTGAGTAATGTTCCATTGTATATATGTGCCAGATCTTCTTTATCCATTCATCTGTCGATGGACACTTAGGTTGCTTCCATGTCCTGGCTATTGTAAGTAGAGCTGCAATGAACATTGTTGTACATGACTCTTTTTGAATTATGGTTTTCTCAGGGTAAATGCCCAGTAGTTGGATTGCTGGGTCGTATGGTACTTCTATTTTTAGTTTTTCAAGGAACCTCTATACTGTTATCCCTAGTGGCTATACCAATTTACATTCCCAGCAACAGTGCAAGAGCGTTCCCTTTTCTCCAGTAAATGCCTCTCCAGCATTTATTGTTTGTAGATTTTTTGATGATTGCCATTCTGACTGCTGGGAGGTGATACCTCAATGTAGTTTTGATTTGCATTTCTCTAATGATTAGTGATGTTCAGCATCCTTTCATGTGTTTGTTGGCAATCTGTATATCTTCTTTGGAGAAATGTCTATTTAGGTCTTCTGCCCATTTTTGGATTGGGTTGTTTGTTTTTGTGATATTGAGCTACACGAGCTGCTTGTAAATTTTGGAGATTAATCCTTTGTCATTTGCTTCACTTGAAAACATTTTCTCCCATTCTGAGGGTTGTCTTTTCGTCTTGTTTATGTTTTCCTTTGCTGTGCAAAAGCTTTTAAGTTTCATTAGGTCCCATTTGCTTTATTTTTGTTTTTATTTCCACTTCTCTAGGAGGTGGGTCAAAAAGGATCTTGCTGTGATTTATGTCATAGAGTGTTCTGCCTGTGTTTTCCTCTAAGGGTTTTATAGTGTCTGGTCTAACATTTAGATCTCTAATCCATTTTGAGTTTATTTTTGTGTATGGTGTTATGGAGTGTTCTAATTTCATTCTTTTACGTGTAGTTGTCCAGTTTTCCCAGCACCACGTACTGAAGAGACTGTCTTTTCTCCATTGTATATCTTTGCCTCCTTTGTCATAGATGAGTTAGCCATAGGTACGTAGGTTTATCTCTGGGCTTTCTATCTTGTTCAATTTTTCTATATTTCTGTTTTTGTGCCAGTACCATATAGTCTTGATTACTGTAGCTTTGTAGTATAGTCTGAAGTCAGGAAGTCTGATTCCTCCAGCTCTTTTAATTTCCCTCAAGACTGCTTTGACTATTCGGGGTCTTTTGTGTCTCCATACAAATTTTAAGATTTTTTTGTTCTAGTTCTGTAGAAAAAGCCACTGGTAATTTGATAGGGATTGCATTGAATCTGTAGCTTGCTTTGGGTACTATAGTCATTTTCACAATATTGATTCTTCTAATCCAAGAACATGGTTTATACCTCCATCTGTTTATATCATCTTTGATTTCTTTCAGCAGTGTCTTATAGTTTTCTGAGTACAGATCTTTTACCTCCTTAGGTAGGTTCATTCCTACGTATTTTATTCTTTTTTTTGCAATGGTGAATGGGATTGTTTCCTTAATTTCTCTTTCTGATCTTTCATTGTTAGTGTATAGGAATGCAAGAGATTTCTGTGCATTAATTTTGTATCCTGCAACCTTACCAAATTCATTGATTAACTCTAGTAGTTTTCTGGTGGCATCTTTAGGATTCTCTTTGAATAGTATCGTGTCATCTGCAAACAGTGACAGTTTTACTTCTTCTTTTCCAATTTGTATTCCTTTTATTTCTTTTTCTTCTTTGATTACTGTGTCTAGGACTTCCAAAACTATGTTGAGTAATAGTGGTGAGAGTGGACATCCTTGCCTTGTTCCTGATCTTAGAGGAAATGCTTTTAGTTTTTCACTATTGAGAATGATGTTTGCTGTGGGTTTGTCATATACTGCTTTTATTATGTTGAGGTAGATTCCCTCTATGCCCACTTTTTGGAGACTTTTAATCATAAATGTGTGTTGAATTTTGTCAAAAGCTTTTCCTGCATCTATTGGGATGATCATATTTTTATTCTACAATTTGTTAATATGGTGTATCACATTGATTGATTTGTGTATATTGAAGAATTCTTGCATCCCTGGGATAAACCCCACCTGATCATGGTGCATGATCCTTTTAATGTGTTGTTCAATTCTGTTTCCTAGTATTTTGTTGAGGATTTTACATCTATATTAATCAGTGATATTGGTCTCTAATTTTCTTTTTCTGTAGTATCTTTGTCTGGTTTTGGTATCAGGGTGATGGTGGCCTCATATAATGAGTTTGGGAGTGTTCCTTCCCCTGAAAATTTCTGAAGAGTTTGAGAAGATTGGGTGTTAGCTCTTGTCTAAATGTTTGATAGAATTCACCTCTGATGCCATCTGGTTCTGGACCTTTGTTTTTTGGAAGATTTTTAATCACAGTTTCAATTTCGTTACTTGTGATTGGTCTGTTCATGTTTTCTATTTCTTCCCGGTTCAGTCTTGAAAGGTTATACCTTTCTAAGAATTTGTCCATTTCTTCCAGGTTGTCCATTTTATTGGCATAGCGTTGCTTGTAGAGGTCTCTTAGGATGCTTTGTATTTCTGTGGTGTCTGTTACAACTTTTCCTTTTTCATTTCTAATTTTATTGATTTGAGTCCTCTCCCTCTTTTACTTGAGTCTGGCTAAAGGTTTATCATTTTTGTTTATCTTCTCAAAGAACCAGCTTTTAATTTTATTGATCTTTGCTATTGTTTTTATTTCATTTATTTCTGCTCTGATCTTTATGATTTCTTTCCTTCTATTAACTTTGGGTTTTGTTCTTCTTTCTCTTGTTCCTTTAGGTGTAAGGTTAGATTGTTTATTTGAGATTTTTCTGGTTTCTTGAGGTAGGCTTTTATTGCTATAAACTTCCCTCTTAGAACTGTTTTTGCTGCATCCCATAGGGTTTGGATCATCGTGTTTTTGTTGTCATTTTTCTCTAGGTAGTTTTTGATTTCCTCTTTTATTCCTTTAGTGATCTCTTGGTTATTTAGAAACGTATTGTTTAGCCTCCATGTGTTTGTGTTTTTTACGTTATTTTCCCTGTAATTGATTTCTAATCTCATAGCATTGTGGTCTGAACAGCTGCTTGATATGATTTCAGTTTTCTTAAATTTACTGAGGCTTTATTTGTGACCCAAGATGTGATCTATCCCGGAGAATGTTCCGTGTGCCATTGAGAAGAACGTGTAGTCTGCTGTTTTTGGATGGAATGTCCTATAAATATCCATTAAATCTATCTGGTCTATTGTGTCATTTAAAGCTTGTGTTTCCTTATTAATTTTCTGTCTGGATGATCTCCATTGGTGTAAGTGAGGTGTTAAAGTCCCTTGCTATTATTGTGTTACTGTTGATTTCCTCTTTTATAGCTGTTAGCTGTTGCCTTATATATTGAGGTGTTCCTATGTTGGGTACATATATATTTATAATTGTTATATCTTGGATTGATCCCTTGATCATTATGTAGTGTCCTTCCTTGTCTCTTGTAACATTTTTTATTTTAAAATCTATTTTATCTGATATGAGTATTGCTACTCCAGCTTTCTTTTGATTTTCATTTGCATGGAATATATTTTTCCATCCCCTCACTTTCAGTCTGTATGTGTCCCTAGGTCTGAAATGGGTCTCTTGTAGACAGCATATATATGGGTCTTGTTTTTGTATCCATTCAGTGAGCCTGTGTCATTTGGTTGGAGCATTTAATCCATTCACGTTTAAGGTAATTATCAATATGTATGTTCCTATTATTATTTTCTTAATTGTTATGGGTTTGTCTTGGTGGGTCCTTTTCTTCTCTTGTGTTTCCCACTTAGAGAAGTTCCTTTAGCGTTTGTTGTAGAGCTGGTTTCGTGGTGCTGAATTCTCTTAGCTTTTGCTTGTCTGTAAAGCTTTTGATTTCTCCATCAAATCTGAATGAGATACTTGCTGGGTGGAGTACTCTTGGTGGTAGGTTCTTCCCTTTCATCACGTTAAATTTATCATGCCACTCCCTTCTGGCTTGTAGATTTTCTGCTGAGAAATCAGCTGTTAACCTTACAGGAGTTCCGTTGTATGTTGTCATTTTTCCCTTGTTGCTTTCAATAATTTTTCTTTGTCTTTAATTTTTTCAATTTGATTACTGTGTGTCTCGGCATTTTTCTCCTTTGGTTTATCCTGCCTGGGACTCTCTGCACTTCGTGGACTTTGGTGGCTATTTCTTTTCCCATGCTAGGGAAGTTTTCAACTATAATCTCTTCAAATATTTTCTCGAGTCCTTTCTCTCTGTTCTCCATCTGGAACCCCTATAATGTGAATGTTGTTGCATTTAATGTTGTCCCAGAAGTCTCTTAGGGTGTCTTCATTTATTTTCATTCTTTTTCTTTATTCTGTTCCATGGCAGTGATTTCCACCTTTCTGTTTTCCAGGTCACTTATCCGTTCTTCTGCCACAGTTATTCTGCTACTGATTCCTTCTAGTGTATTTTTCATTTCAGTTATTGTATTGTTCATCTCTGTTTGTTTGTTCTTTAATTCTTCTAGGTGTTTGTTCCTTAATTCTTCTAGGTCTTTGTTAAGCATTTCTTGCATCTTCTCGATCTTTGCCTCCATTATTTTTCTAAGGTCTTGGATCATCTTCACTATCATTATTCTGAATTCTTTTCCTGGAAGGTTACCTATCCCCACCTCATTTCGTTGTTTTTCTGAGGATTTATCTTGTTCCTTGATCTGGTATAAAGTCCTCTCCCTTTTCATTTTCTTTATCTTTCTGTGAATGTGGTTTTCCTTCCACAGGCTGCAGAATTGTAGTTCTTCTTGCTTCTGCTGTCTGCTCTCCAGTGATTGAGTATATCTGAGAGGCTTGTGCAAGCTTCCTTATGCGAGGGACTGGTGGTGGGTAGAGCTGGGTGTTGCTCTGGTGGGCAGAGCTTTAATCTGCTTGTCTGTGGATTAAATAAAAGTTTAATAAAAAGTTTAATCCACTTGTCTGCTGATGCATGGGGCTGGGTTCCCTCCCTGTTGGTTGTTTGGACTGAGGCGACCCAGTACTGGAGCCTACCTTGCTCTTGGTGGGGCTAATGCTGGACTCTGGGAGAGTTCACGCCAAGGAGTATTTCCCAGAACTTCTGCTGCCAGTGTCGTTGTCCCCATGGTGAGCCGCAGCCACACACCACCTCTGCAGGAGACCCTCTAAAACTAGCAGCTAGGTATGATCATTCACCTACGGGGTGACTGCTCCTTCCCCTGGGTCCTGATGTGCACACTACTTTGTGTGTGTCCTCCAAGAGTGGAGTCTCTGTTGAGACTCTGAGTCTCTGAGTGCAGTTGAGACTCTGAGACTCGGAGTGGAGTCGCACAGACTCTGGGTCCTGTGAAACTTCGATGTTTTGTGGTTCTAGAAATCCTATAGGAGACGGTCCACAGCAGGTGAAGCTAATGCTGTCATAGAGGTGGTAAAGCCAAAGATCTGCAGTTCCGACTAGAGGTGCTGATGTACATACAGGACAAAATCATCTCATGTGAATGTAGTTCAGGCACGTTTAAAATGAATGCAGTCATGTTAATGCCTAACATCTTCTATTTTGTGCCTCTCCTCAAGGACCCCCTCCTCAGTTCCTGAGGCTCCTGTAAGTCATGTACAGGGGAATGGAGAGTGGGTTCTGTCCAGTCTGAGCCCTGAGTTACCCTGTGTGTATCTTAGGATACTTTGTATTTCTGTGGTGGCTCTTGTAACATCATCTCTTTCAGTTCTGATTTATTTGGGCTCTCTCTTTAAAAAAAAATACTACTGTTGTCTTTTATTCTTTACAGAAGTTTAATAAGTGTTTGATCTACTACCCTTACTCTATGTATACTTTTTGCCATGAGGTTTTTACTTTTGTTTGTTTTCTTGTTACTGTCAACAATTAGTGAGAATTCTTTTAAGCTACCTTCAACATTGCTTATAAAGCTGCTTTATTAGTGATGACAGAGCTTTAATGGAAGTCGTGTTCTGGTTGTAAATTAGAATGCAATGTGTCAGCAAAAAGCCCCTTAAGTGTATGTCTCATTAGTTCTTGTTCTTTTTTTCCGCTTTTTCTCTCTCTTTTTTTTCTTGTTCTTTTTTTAATTTTTATTTTTTATCAGAGCAAATTTGATTAAAATGTTTTGTTTGTTCTAGGTGTGTAAGATGTGGTTCTTTTACACATATACATGTATTTATACTTCTTCAGATCGTTTTCTCATGTAGGTTATGACACAATGTTGAGTAGTCTCTTGGTATTCCGTAGGTCTTTGGTGATTACATATTTCACATGTGTTTCTATATCTATGTTAACCCCAATATCCTAATGTATCCAGTCCTCACACCTTTCCATTTGGTGAACCATAACTTTGTTTAATGAATCTGTGATTGCCTTTCTCTGTGGAAATATCTTCATTGGTATCAATTTTTAGCTAAGACCTATAAGTGATATTATAGGATATGTGTCTTTTGCTGTCTGACTTAGTACAATTTGCCTGATTACCTCTAGAATCATCTACGGTGCTGCAAACGGCATTGTTTTATTTTTTTCCCTAGCTAATATTCCATCTGTACATGTACCAGTTCTTTGTCCAGTCACCTCTTGATGGACTTTTGGTTGCCTCCATGTCTTGGCTATTGTAATACTGCTGCACTGTACATTTGCCTGCCTGTGTCTTTCCAATTCTGTCTTCTTATGTTATAGGCCCAGGAGTGGGCCTCCTGTATCATATAGTATCTCAGGGTTTACCGTTTAAATGCACCACGATTCTGTGCTCATTAGTGGCTCTTTCCAGGTTACATCCCACTTAAAGTTGAGGGTATGCATTTCTCCACAACACTTCAGCATTTATTTATTTGTAACATCTTTATTGGAGTATAATTGCTTTACAATGGTGTGCTAGCTTGTGCTTTACAACAAAATGAATCGGTTATACATAAACATATGTTCCCATATCACTTCCCTCTTGCGTCTCCCTCCCTCCCACCCTCCCTATCCCACCCCTCCAGGCGGTCACAAAGCACCGAGCTGATCTCCCTGTGCTATGCTGCTGCTTCCCACTAGCTATCTACCTTACGTTTGGTAGTGTATATATGTCCATGCCTCTCTCTCCCTTTGTCACAGCTTACCCTTCCCTCTCCCCATATCCTCAAGTCCATTCTCTAGTAGGTCTGTGTCTTTATTCCTGTTTTACCCCTAGGTTCTTCATGACATTTTTTTTCTTAAATTCCATGTATATGTGTTAGCATACTGTATTTGTCTCTCTCTTTCTGACTTACTTCACTCTGTATGATAGACTCTAGGTCTATCCACCTCATTACAAATAGCTCAATTTCGTTTCTTTTTATGGCTTCAGCATTTATTGTTTGTAGTTTTCTTGCTGATGGATATTCTGACTGGTGTGAGCTGATACCTCTTTGTGGTTGAATTTGCATATGACTCATAATCCTTTGAAATTGAGCTTTAAGGCATGTCCTTTTTATTTTTCAAACTGTGATTACAGCTTAGCTCTTCAAAATGTTTTCTTAAAGTATGTGTTACATTTTGAAATTTATTGGCCATTACCTCCCTCAAAACATTTTGAGGGCAGGTTTCATTTACAGCCCTGCAGTACCTGTTCACATGAAGTGACCATTAGCACAGGCTTTAAAGCTGCTTTTGCAGGGAACGGCCAGATTGCGGCAGTCTTTCTTTGTTCCCCATGCTGGTACTAGGGAAACAGAGCTTCCGGCCAGTGGTCTTCCTCGGTTATAAATTAGAGTGGAATGTGCCCGGATAAACCCCCAAAAGCTGATGTCTCCTTACTTTTGTTTGTTTTTTTAATTTAATTTATATTTTTATCGGAGTAATATTCCATTGTGTATATGGACCACTTCTTGGTGCATTCCTCTGTTGATGGACATTTTCGTTGCTTCCAAGTGTTGGCTATATTCAATATTGCTGGAGTGCAAGATTGCCAGCCTGTGACTTTTTGATTCTCATTTTCTCAGGTGATAGGTCCAGCAGTGGGTGTGACTGATTGACTAGTAGCTCAATGTTTACCTTTTCAAAGCACCTCCATTGTGTTTTCATTAGTGGCTCTTACCATGTCTCCCTTAGAACCGAGGGTACGAACTTCTCCACAATCCCTTCAGCATTTATAGTTTGCAGCATTTTTGCTAATGGCCAATCTGACTGCTGTGACCTGATAGGTTTTTGTAATTTGGGTTTGCATGACTTTAAAAATTCCTAAAATTCATCATTTTCCACACCTTTTTCCTTTCTGTTAAAAAATAAAGTGTGAGTACAATATACCTCTTGAAGCTGTCTTCTTGGAAGGTTGCCCTCTTTTGAATTTTTGGTGGATATTCGACCCCAGGATTTTTTTGGAGGGCAGATGTCATTACAGAACTGCAAGTTTGGTGAATATTTAGTGACCATTAACACTGGGTTTAAAGCTGCTGTTGTGGGAAACGGCCACAAGGAGGCAGCATTTGTCCTTTCCCAAATCTGGGTACTAGGGCAGCAGAGCCTTTCTGGAAGTCGTGGTCCTAGGTTTTAAGTTAGAATGGAATGTGCCAGGAGGAATGCCCATAAGTTTATGTCTCATTACTTCTTCTTGGTTTTTTAAATTTATTTAATCGGGGTAATGATTAGATATTGTTTGTCCAGATGTACACAATCTAGTTCATTTGTACAATATATATGTCTATTCATGTTCAGATCCTCTTCCCATATAAAATATTACAGAGTGTTCCGTAGACCTCCCTTGCTATATGGTCCGTCTTTTTGATATATGTTTATAATATGTATTTGTATACGTATGGTAACGCTAATCTTAATTTATCCATTCTGCCCACCTTTCCTTTTAGATAAGCATACTTAATTTCTAAGTCTGTGAGTGTCTTTCTCTGTGGAAATATGTTCATTTGTGTTAGTTATTAGATAACGCCTATAAGTGATATCATAGGATATAGGTCTTTTGCTTTCTGACTCACCTCATATTCTGTGATTATCTTCAAGTTCATCCATGGCGCCTCAAATAGCAGTGTTTCATTGTTTTCCATGGCTAATATTCTATTATGAACGTAGACCACTTCTTCTTCATCCATACGTCTGTTGATGGACATTTTGGTAGCTTCACCGTCTTGGCTATTGTGAATAAGGCTGCAGTGCAGCTTTTGCAGCCCGGGTCTTCTCGATTCTGGTCTTCTCAGGTGAGAGGCCCAGTGGTGTGACTGCTGGATTGAATGGTACCTCAATTTTTACTTTTAATCGTAGCTCCTTTCTGTTCTCATTATTGGTGGTTACCACTTTACATCTCACCAGCAGCTAGAGGGGACACAGTTCTCTAAAACCCCTTCAGAATTTATTGTTTGTAGACCTTTTGCTGATGGTCAGTCGACTGGTGTGAGTTGAAACCTTTTTGTACATTAGATTTGCATGAGTCTAATAATTCCTGAGGTTGAGCTTTCACCCATTTTCCTTTTTTTAAACAAGAGAGTGAGTCAAACTTACCTCTTCATACTATCGTCTTGAAAAATTTGCCAGTTTTGAATTTTATTGTCCATTCCCTACCTCAGCACAGTTGTTTAGGGCAGGTGTCCTTTGCAGGCCTGAGTCCTTGTGAATGTTAAGAGACCATTAGCTGTGGGCTTAACGCCGCTCTTGCGGAAAACGGCCACAAGGCAGCAGAATTTCTACATTTCCAACTCTGGGTTTTTGGGCAGCAGAGCCTTCCTGGAAGTCGTGTTAGTAGGCGGCAAATTAGAGTGGAATGTGCCAGAGCACATCCCCAAGAGCTTATATCTCCTTACTTCTTGTTTGTTTTATAAATTTAATTTTTATTAATTATCAGACCAAACGATAAAAATATTTTGTTTCTCCTAGGTGTACAGAATCTGGTTCATTATATCAATGTATCTGTCATTTATCTTTGCATTCTTTACCGTGTAGGTTATTACAGAGTGTTGCCTAGACCTCTCTTGGTATTCCATAGGTATTTTGTGATTATATATTTCATATGTATTAGTACATGTCTGTTAACCCCCATATCCTAATTCACACATTCCTTACACTTTTCCATTTGGTTAAACATAATTTTTTTTTCTTAATCCATGCTTTTCCTTCTCTTGGAAATAAGTTCATGAGTATCAACTTTTAGGTAACACCTAGAAGTGATGTCATAGGATATCTGTCTTTCACTTTCTTTCTTACTTCAAGTTGGGTGATTATCTCTAGGTCTTTATATGGTGGTGCAAATGGCACTGTTTCATTGTTTTCCGTGGCTAATATTCCATTGTTTACACGGACCACTTCCTCTTTGTGCATTTTTCTGTTGATGGACATTTTGGTTTCTTCCAAGTCTTGGCTATGTTAAATGTTCCTGCAGTGCAGGATTGCCAGCCTGTGTCTTTTCCATTCTGCTCTGCTCAGGTGATAGGCGCATCAAAGGACCTACCAGATCACACGGCAGCTCAATTTTTACCCTTAAACGCACCTTCATTATGTTCTCACTACTGGCTGTTACCAGTTTACATCCCCCCCAGCAGCTGGAGGGTACACAGTTCTCTGAAACCCCTTCAGCATTTATTCTTTGTAGACTTTTTGCTGAAGAACATTCTGACGGCTGTGAGGTGCACATTTCTGCAATTGGATTTGCATGGCTTTATTCATTGCTGATGTTGCGCATTTTCAATTCCCTTTTATTTTAAAGAGAAAAAAGAGAAAAGACAAAATGTGCGTAAAATATGCCTCTTGACATTGTCTTCTTGAAATGTTGACGTCTTTTGAATTTTCTGGTCGATTACGACCCCAGGACATTTTTTGAGGCCCGGTGTCCTTTACAGTGCTGCACATATTTTGAATATTAAGTGACCATTACCTCTTGGTTTAAAGCTGCTGTTGTGTGAAACAGCCACAAGGCGGCAGCATTTCTCCTTTACCAAATCTGGTTACCAGGGCAACAGAGCCTTAATGGAAGCCCTGTTCTAGGTTGAAAATTAGAATGGAATGTGCCAGGAAAAATTCCTTTCAGTTTATGTCTCATTATTTCTTGTTCATATTTTTAATTTAATTTTTATTTTTTATCGCAGCAAATTTGGTTACAATGTTGTTTTTTTTTTGTTCTAGGTGTGCAAGATGTGGTTCTTTCACACATATACATATACCTATTCTTCTTCGGAACCTTTTCCCAGGTAGGTTATGACACAATGTTGAGTAGTCTTCTCTTAGTATTCCGTAGGTCTTTGGTGATTATATATTTCACATGTGTTTGTATATCTCTGTTAACCCCAATATCGTAATGTATCCAATCCTCACACCTTTCGATTTGGGGAACCATAAATTTGTTTAATGAATCTGTGATTACCTTTCTCTGTGGAAATATCTTCATTGGTATCAATTTTTAGGTAACACCTATAAGTGATATACGTTAGGTGTCTTTCGCTTTCTCACTTACTACAAGTTGCATGATTACCTCTAGACTCATCTATGGTGCTGCAAATGGCATTGTTTCATTTTTTTCCCGAGCTAATATTCCATCTCTACATGTAACAGTTCCTCTTTGTCCACTCATCTGTTGATGGACTTTTGGTTGCTTCCATGTCTTGGCTATTGTAATACTGCTGCAGTGCAGATTTGCCTGCCTGTGTCTTTCCAATTATGTCTTCTTATGTTATAGGCCCAGGAGTGGGCCTGCTGGATCATATAGTAGCTCAATGTTTACCTTTTAAAGGCGCCTCCACCCTGTTCCCATTAGTGACTCTTACCAGGTTACGTCCCACTTCAAATTAAGGGTATGCATTTCTCCACCACCTCTTCAGCATTGATCGTTTGTAGTTTCTTTCCTGATGGTTATTCTGAATGGTGTGGGCTGATACCTCTGTGTGGTTGGATTTGCATGTGTCTCATAATCCTTTGAAACTGAGCTTTCAGGCATGTCCTTTTATTTTTCAAACGGTTATTACAGCTTAGTTCTTCAAATGGTTTTCTTGAAATATGTGCCACATTTTGAAATACTTTGGCCTTTACCTCCCTCAAGACATGATGAGAGCAGGTTTCATTTACAGCCCTGCAGGACTTGTTCATATGAAGTGACAATTAGCATAGGTTTTAAAGCTGCTTTTGCAGGTAATGGCCAGAGGGTGGAGCATTTCATAATTCTATGAAATGTAACTGAACACACAATATATATTTTTTCTTTTAAATTTCCATTGTTACTTTTTAAAATTACAATTATAATTGAAGTTCTTTGTAACAAGTGAAATTTAAAAAATTAAAGGAAAAGATAATATTTTACCACTTGCCATCCTTTCCCATTTACTGAAACGACCAGCATAATGTGTAGATTTCTCATTTTATCCAGGTGTTCTATACATCTGGAATATCATGCTTCTCACTGTAGAAAAACAGATTTAGCTCTCACACTTTTTATAGGCTACATAACAGTCCATAGAACAGAAGTACCAACTATTTCAGACTTAGCTTTTTGAGGGACACTCAGGTTACTTTCTGTTTTATTTTGTTCTTTTGTTTTTGGGGGTAGGAGTTTATTATTTATTTATTTATTTTTGTTGTGTTGGGTCTGAGTTTCCGTGTGAGGGCTTTCTCTAGTTGTGGCAAGTGGGGGGCCACTCTTCATCTCGGTGCGCGGGCCTCTCACTATCGCGGCCTCTCTTGTTGCGGAGCACAGGCTCCAGATGCGAGGGCTCACTGGTTGTGGCTTATGGGCCTAGTTGCTCCACGGCATGTGGGATCCTCCCAGACCAGGGCTCGAACCTGTGTCCCCTGCACTAGCAGGCAGATTCTAACCACTGCACCACCAGGGAAGCCCCCTATTTTGTTGTTCTGCTAGTTTGTTTTAATCCAAGAAAATATGTTTTTAAATACAAAAAACAAAATTAAGCTAAGGGTAAGGATTAGAGTTTAGGGTAAGGCTTAGGGTTAGGATACGGGTTAGGATTATTGTACGGCTTAGAGTATGGTTTAGGGTTAGGGTTATGGTACGGGTTAGTGTTAGGGTACAGTTTAGGGTATGGCTATGGTTTAGTGTTAGGGTACGGGTTGAGGTATGGGTTAGTGTTAGGTTATGGGTTAGGATTAGGGTACGGTTTATGTTCAGGGTTATGGTTAGGTTTAGTGTATGGGTTAGTGTTAGGTACGGGTTAGGGTAAGGGTTAGGGTTAGGTTCAGTGTTAAGGAACAGGTACAGTTTAGGGTACAGAATAGGGAACAACAAAGGGTTAGGGTTAGGGTACGTGTTAGGGTACAGTTTAGTGTTAGTGTACAGGTTAGGATTAGGGTACGGTTTAGGGTAAGGTATAGGGTTAGGGTTAGGGAACGGGTATGGTTTGGGGTACAGTTTAGGGTATGACCACGGGTTAGGAATAGGGTAAGTGTTAGGGTATGGTTTAGTGTTAGTGTACATGTTAGGATTATGGTACGGGATAGTTTAACGGTTAGGGTTCGGGTTAGGATTAGGGTACCGGTTAGGTTATGGGATAGTGTTAGGGGATGGGTTAGGATTAGGGGACGGGTTAGGGTACGGTTAGGGAAAGGGTTAGGATACGGGGTAGGGTTAGGATAAAGTTTAGTGTATGGCTATGTGTTACTGTTAGGGTACATGTTAGCGTACGGGTTAGTGTTCGTGTACAGCTTAGGGTAAGGGTTAGGCTTAGGGGTTAGGGTTAGGGTTAGGGTTAGGGGTTAGGATTAGGGGTTAGGGTTAGTGTTAGGGTTAGGGTTAGGGTAGGGTTAGGGGTTAGGGTTAGGGTTAGGGTTAGGGTTAGGGTTAGATGGTTACGGTTAGGGTTAGGTTTGAGTTAGATGGTTAAGGTTAGTGTTAGAGTTAGGGTTAGAGGGTTAGGGTTAGAGGGTTAGGGTTAGGGATAGGGTTAGGGTTAGGGTGTTAGGGTTAGGGGGTCAGGATTAGGGCGTTAGGGTTAGAGTTACGGTTAGGGGACGGGGGCGGTTTAGGGTCCAGGTGAGGGTACGACAACGGTTTAGGGGGAGCGTACGTGTGAGGGGCCGGGTTAGTGTTAGCGTACGGGTTAGGGTTAGGGGACGGGTGAGGGCAAGGCTTCGGGGAAGGGTTAGGGTTAGGGTTCGGGCTAGGGTTAGGGTTAGTGGACGGGGAGGGTTTAGGGTCCAGGTGCGGGTTCGACAACGCTTTAGGGGGAGCGTACGTGTGAGGGCGTGGGTTAGTGTCAGCGTACGGTTTAGGATTAGGGGACGGGTGAGGGTCAGGCTTCGGGGAAGTGTTAGGGTTATGGTTCGGGCTAGGGTTAGGGTTAGGGGACGGGGACGGTTTAGGGTCCAGGTGAGGGTACGAAAACGCTTTAGGGGGAGCCTACGGTTGAGGGCGCGGGTTAGTGTCAGCGTACGGGTTAGGATTGGGGGACGGGTGAGGGTCAGGCTTCGGGGAAGGGTTAGGGTTAGGGTTCGGGCTAGGGTTAGGGTTAGGGGACGGGGACGGTTTAGAGTCCAGGTGAGGGTACGACAACGCTTTAGGGGGAGCATACGTGTGAGGGCGCGGGTTAGTGTCAGCGTACGAGTTAGGATTAGGGGACGGTTGAGGGTCATGCTTCGGGGAAGGATTAGGGTTAGGGTTCGGGCTAGGGTTATGGTTAGGGGACGGGGACGGTTTAGGGTCCAGGTGAGGGTACGACAATGCTTTAGGGGGAGCGTACGTGTGAGGGCGCGGGTTAGTGTCAGCGTACGGGTTAGGATTAGGGGACGGGTGAGGGTCAGGCTTCGGGGAAGGGTTAGGGTTAGGGTTCGGGCTAGGGTTAGGGTTAGGGGACGGGGACGGTTTAGGGTCCAGGTGAGGGTACGACAACGCTTTAGGGGGAGCGTACGTGTGAGGGCGCGGGTTAGTGTCAGCGTACGGGTTAGGATTAGGGGACGGGTGAGGGTCAGTCTTCGGGGAAGGGTTAGGGTTAGGGTTCGGGCTAAGCTTAGGGTTAGGGGACGGGGACGGTTTAGGGTCCAGGTGAGGGTACGACAACGCTTTAGGGGGAGCGTACGTGTGAGGGCGCGGGTTAGTGTCAGCGTACGGGTTCGGATTAGGGGACGGGAGAGGGTCAGGCTTCGGGGAAGTGTTAGGGTTAGGGTTCGGGCTAGGGTTAGGGTTAGGGGACGGGGACGGTTTAGGGTCCAGGTGAGGGTACGACAACGCTTTAGGGGGAGCGTACGTGTGAGGGCGCGGGTTAGTGTCAGCGTACGGGTTAGGATTAGGGGACGGGGGAGGGTCAGGCTTCGGGGAAGAGTTAGGGTTAGGGTTCGGGCTAGGGTTAGGGTTAGGGGACGGGGACGGTTTAGGGTCCAGGTGAGGGTACGACAACGCTTTAGGGGGAGCGTACGTGTGAGGGCTCGGGTTAGTGTCAGCGTACGGTTTAGGATTAGGGGACGGGTGAGGGTCAGGCTTCGGGGAAGGGTTAGGGTTAGGGTTCGGGCTAGGGTTAGGATTAGGGGATGGGGACGGTTTAGGGTCCACGTGAGGGTACGACCACGCTTTAGGGGGAGCGTACATGTGAGGGCGCGGGTTAGTGTCAGCGTACGAGTTAGGAATAGGCGACGGGGGAGGGTCAGGTTTCCGGGAAGGGTTAGGGTTAGGGTGCGGGCTAGGGTTAGGGTTAGGGGACGGGGACGGTTTAGGGTCTAGGTGAGGGTACGACAACGCTTTAGGGGGAGCGTACGTGTGAGGGCGCGGGGTAGTGTCAGCATACAGGTTAGGATTAGGGGACGGGTGAGGGTCTGGCTTCGGGGAAGGGTTAGGGTTAGGGTTCGGGCTAGGGTTAGGGTTAGGGGACGGGGACGGTTTAGGGTCCAGTTGAGGGTATGACTACGCTTTAGGGGGAGCGTACGTGTGAGGGCACGGGTTAGTGTCAGCGTACGGGTTAGGATTAGGGGACGGGTGAGGGTCAGGCTTCGGGGAATGGTTAGGGTTAGCGTTCGGGCTAGGGTTAGGGTTAGGGGACGGGGACGGTTTAGGGTCCAGGTGAGGGTACGACAACGTTTTAGGGGGAGCGTAGGTGTGAGGGCGCGGGTTAGTGTCAGCGTACGGGTTAGGATTTGGGGACGGGTGAGGATCAGTCTTCGGGGAAGGGTTAGGGTTAGGGTTCGGGCTAAGCTTAGGGTTAGGGGACGGGGACGGTTTAGGGTCCAGGTGAGGGTACGACAACGCTTTAGGGGGAGCGTACGTGTGAGGGCGTGGGTTAGTGTCAGCGTACGGGTTAGGATTAGGGGACGGGTGAGGGTCAGGCTTCGGGGAAGGGTTAGGGTTAGGGTTCGGGCTAGGGTTAGGGTTAGGGGACGGGGATGGTTTAGGTTCCAGGTGAGGATACGACAACGCTTTAGGGGGAGCGTACGTGTGAGGGCGCGGGTTAGTGTCAGCGTACGGGTTCGGATTAGGGGACGGGAGAGGGTCAGGCTTCGGGGAAGTGTTAGGGTTAGCGTTCGGGCTAGGGTTAGGGTTAGGGGACGGGGACGGTTTAGGGTCCAGGTGAGGGTACGACAACGCTTTAGGGGGAGCGTACGTGTGAGGGCGCGGGATAGTGTCAGCGTACGGGTTAGGATTAGGGGACGGGGGAGGGTCAGGCTTCGGGGAAGAGTTAGGGTTAGGGTTCGGGCTAGGGTTAGGGTTAGGGGACGGGGACGGTTTAGGGTCCAGGTGAGGGTACGACAACGCTTTAGGGGGAGCGTACGTGTGACGGCGCGGGTTAGTGTCAGCGTACGGGTTAGGATTAGGGGACGGGTGAGGGTCAGGCTTCGGGGAAGGGTTAGGGTTAGGGTTCGGGCTAGGGTTAGGGTTAGGGGACGGGGACGGTTTAGGGTCCAGGTGAGGGTACGACAACGGTTTAGGAGGAGCGTACGTGTGAGGGCGCGGGTTAGTGTCAGCGTACGGGTTAGGATTAGGGGCCGGGTGAGGGTCAGGCTTCGGGGAAGGTTTAGGGTTAGACTTCGGGCTAGGGTTAGGGTTAGGGGACGGGGACGGTTTAGGGTCCAGGTGAGGGTACGACAACGCTTTAGGGGGAGCGTACGTGTGAGGGCGCGGGTTAGTGTCAGCGTACGGGTTAGGATTAGGGGACGGGTGAGGGTCAGGCTTCGGGGAAGGGTTAGGGTTAGGGTTCGGGCTAGGGTTAGGGTTAGGGGACGGGGACGGTTTAGGGTCCAGGTGAGGGTACGTCAACGCTTTAGGGGGAGCGTACGTGTGAGGGCGCGGGTTAGTGTCAGCGTACAGGTTAGGATTAGGGGACGGGTGAGGGTCAGGCTTCGGGGAAGGGTTAGGGTTAGCGTTCGGGCTAGGGTTAGGATTAGGGGATGGGGACGGTTTAGGGTCCACGTGAGGGTACGACCACGCTTTAGGGGGAGCGTACATGTGAGGGCGCGGGTTAGTGTCAGCGTACGAGTTAGGAATAGGCGACGGGGGAGGGTCAGGTTTCCGGGAAGGGTTAGGGTTAGGGTGCGGGCTAGGGTTAGGGTTAGGGGACGGGGACGGTTTAGGGTCCAGGTGAGGGTACGACAACGCTTTAGGGGGAGCGTACATGTGAGGGCGCGGGGTAGTGTCAGCATACAGGTTAGGATTAGGGGACGGGTGAGGGTCTGGCTTCGGGGAAGGGTTAGGGTTAGGGTTAGGGCTAGGGTTAGGGTTAGGGGACGGGGACGGTTTAGGGTCCAGTTGAGGGTATGACTACGCTTTAGGGGGAGCGTACGTGTGAGGGCACGTGTTAGTGTCAGCGTACGGGTTAGGATTAGGGGACGGGTGAGGGTCAGGCTTCGGGGAAGGGTTAGGGTTAGGGTTCGGGCTAGGGTTAGGGTTAGGAGACGGGGACGGTTTAGGGTCCAGGTGAGGGTACGACAACGCTTTAGGGGGAGCGTACGTGTGAGGGCGCGGGTTAGTGTCAGCGTACGGGTTAGGATTAGGGGGTGGGTGAGGGTCAGGCTTCGGGGAAGTGTTAGGGTTAGGGTTCGGGCTAGGGTTAGGGTTAGGGGACGGGGATGGTTTAGGGTCCAGGTGAGGGTATGACAACGCTTTAGGTGGAGCGTACTTGTGAGGGCGCGGGTTAGTGTCAGCGTACGGGTTAGGATTAGGGGCCGGGTGAGGGTCAGGCTTCGGGGAAGGGTTAGGGTTAGGGTTCGGGCTAGGGTTAGGGTTAGGGGACGGGGACGGTTTAGGGTCCAAGTGAGGGTACGACAACGCTTTAGGGGGAGCGTACGTGTGAGGGCGCGGGTTAGTGTCAGCGTACGGGTTAGGATTAGGGGACGGGTGAGGGTCAGGTTTCGGGGAAGGGTTAGGGTTAGGGTTCGGGCTAGGGTTAGGGTACGGGGACGATTTAGGGTCCAGGTGAGGGTACGTCAACGCTTTAGTGGGAGCGTACGTGTGAGGGCGCGGGTTAGTGTCAGCGTACGAGTTAGGAATAAGCGACGGAGGAGGGTCAGTTTTCCGGGAAGGGTTAGGGATAGGGTGTGGGCTAGGGTTAGGGTAAGGGGACGGGGACGGTTTACGGTCCAGGTGAGGGTACGACAACGCTTTAGGGGGAGCGTACGTGTGAGGGCGCGGGTTAGTGTCAGCATACAGGTTAGGATTATGGGACGGGTGAGGGTCTGGCTTCGGGGAAGGTTTAGGGTTAGGGCTAGGGTTAGGGTTAGGGGACGGGGACGGTTTAGGGTCCAGGTGAGGCTATGACTACGCTTTAGGGGGAGCGTACGGGTGAGGGCACGGGTTAGTGTCAGCGTACGGGTTAGGATTAGAGGACGGGTGAGGGTCAGGCTTCGGGGAAGTGTTAGGGTTAGGGTTAGGGCTAGGGTTAGGGTTAGGGGACGGGGACGGTTTAGGGTCCAGTTGAGGGTATGACTACGCTTTAGGGGGAGCGTACGTGTGAGGGCACGGGTTAGTGTCAGCGTACGGGTTAGGATTAGGGGACAGGTGAGGGTCAGGCTTCGGGGAAGGGTTAGGGTTAGGGTTCGGGCTAGGGTTAGGGTTAGGGGACGGGGACGGTTTAGGGTCCAGGTGAGGGTACGACAACGCTTTAGGGGGAGCGTACGTGTGAGGGCGCGGGTTAGTGTCAGCGTACGGGTTAGGATAAGGGGCCGGGTGAGGGTCAGGCTTCGGGGAAGGGTTAGGGTTAGGGTTCGGTCTAGGGTTAGGGTTAGGGGACGGGGATGGTTTAGGGTCCAGGTGAGGGTATGACAACGCTTTAGGTGGAGCGTACTTGTGAGGGCGCGGGTTAGTGTCAGCGTACGGGTTAGGATTAGGGGCCGGGTGAGTGTCAGGCTTCGTGGTAGGGTTAGGGTTCGGGCTAGGGTTAGGGTTAGGGGACGGGGACTGTTTAGGGTCCAGGTGAGGGTATGACAACGCTTTAGGGGGAGCGTACGTGTGAGGGCGCGGGTTAGTGTCAGCGTACGGGTTAGGATTAGGGGACGGGTGAGGGTCAGGCTTCGGGAAAGTGTTAGGGTTAGGATTCGGGCTAGGGTTAGGGTTAGGGGACAGGGACGGTTTAGGGTCCAGGTGAGGGTACGACAACGCTTTAGGGGGAGCGTACGTGTGAGGGCGCGGATTAGTGTCAGCGTATGGGTTAGGATTAGGGGACGGGTGAGGGTCAGGCTTCGGG
The DNA here is from genome assembly GCF_964374135.1 of Grampus griseus. Taxonomy (NCBI): domain Eukaryota; kingdom Metazoa; phylum Chordata; class Mammalia; order Artiodactyla; family Delphinidae; genus Grampus; species Grampus griseus. The sequence goes on along the minus strand of NC_139006.1, from coordinate 88,884,130 downwards.
GAAGGGTTAGGGTTAGGGTTCGGGCTAGGGTTAGGTTTAGGGGACGGGGACGGTTTAGGGTCGAGGTGAGGGTACGACAACGCTTTAGGGGGAGCGTAGGTGTGAGGGCGCGGGTTAGTGTCAGCGTACGGGCTAGGATTAGGGGACGGGTGAGGATCAGTCTTCGGGGAAGGGTTAGGGTTAGGGTTCGGGCTAAGCTTAGGGTTAGGGGACGGGGACGGTTTAGGGTCCAGGTGAGGGTACGACAACGCTTTAGGGGGAGCGTACGTGTGAGGGCGCGGGTTAGTGTCAGCGTACGGGTTCGGATTAGGGGACGGGAGAGGGTCAGGCTTCGGGGAAGTGTTAGGGTTAGGGTTCGGGCTAGGGTTAGGGTTAGGGGACGGGGACGGTTTAGGGTCCAGGTGAGGGTACGACAACGCTTTAGGGGGAGCGTACGTGTGAGGGCGCGGGTTAGTGTCAGCGTACGGGTTAGGATTAGGGGACGGGGGAGGGTCAGACTTCGGGGAAGAGTTAGGGTTAGGGTTCGGGCTAGGGTTAGGGTTAGGGGACGGGGACGGTTTAGGGTCCAGGTGAGGGTACGACAACGCTTTAGGGGGAGCGTACGTGTGAGGGCGCGGGTTAGTGTCAGCGTACGGTTTAGGATTAGGGGACGGGTGAGGGTCAGGCTTCGGGGAAGGGTTAGGGTTAGGGTTCGGGCTAGGGTTAGGATTAGGGGATGGGGACGGTTTAGGGTCCACGTGAGGGTACGACCACGCTTTAGGGGGAGCGTACATGTGAGGGCGCGGGTTAGTGTCAGCGTACGAGTTAGGAATAGGCGACGGGGGAGGGTCAGGTTTCCGGGAAGGGTTAGGGTTAGGGTGCGGGCTAGGGTTAGGGTTAGGGGACGGGGACGGTTTAGGGTCTAGGTGAGGGTACGACAACGCTGTAGGGGGAGCGTACGTGTGAGGGCGCGGGGTAGTGTCAGCATACAGGTTAGGATTAGGGGACGGGTGAGGGTCTGGCTTCGGGGAAGGGTTAGGGTTAGGGTTCGGGCTAGGGTTAGGGTTAGGGGACGGGGACGGTTTAGGGTCCAGTTGAGGGTATGACTACGCTTTAGGGGGAGCGTACGTGTGATGGCACGGGTTAGTGTCAGCGTACGGGTTAGGATTAGGGGACGGGTGAGGGTCAGGCTTCGGGGAATGGTTAGGGTTAGCGTTCGGGCTAGGGTTAGGGTTAGGGGACGGGGACGGTTTAGGGTCCAGGTGAGGGTACGACAACGTTTTAGGGGGAGCGTAGGTGTGAGGGCGCGGGTTAGTGTCAGCGTACGGGTTAGGATTTGGGGACGGGTGAGGATCAGTCTTCGGGGAAGGGTTAGGGTTAGGGTTCGGGCTAAGCTTAGGGTTAGGGGACGGGGACGGTTTAGGGTCCAGGTGAGGGTACGACAACGCTTTAGGGGGAGCGTACGTGTGAGGGCGTGGGTTAGTGTCAGCGTACGGGTTAGGATTAGGGGACGGGTGAGGGTCAGGCTTCGGGGAAGGGTTAGGGTTAGGGTTCGGGCTAGGGTTAGGGTTAGGGGACGGGGATGGTTTAGGTTCCAGGTGAGGATACGACAACGCTTTAGGGGGAGCGTACGTGTGAGGGCGCGGGTTAGTGTCAGCGTACGGGTTCGGATTAGGGGACGGGAGAGGGTCAGGCTTCGGGGAAGTGTTAGGGTTAGCGTTCGGGCTAGGGTTAGGGTTAGGGGACGGGGACGGTTTAGGGTCCAGGTGAGGGTACGACAACGCTTTAGGGGGAGCGTACGTGTGAGGGCGCGGGATAGTGTCAGCGTACGGGTTAGGATTAGGGGACGGGGGAGGGTCAGGCTTCGGGGAAGAGTTAGGGTTAGGGTTCGGGCTAGGGTTAGGGTTAGGGGACGGGGACGGTTTAGGGTCCAGGTGAGGGTACGACAACGCTTTAGGGGGAGCGTACGTGTGACGGCGCGGGTTAGTGTCAGCGTACGGGTTAGGATTAGGGGACGGGTGAGGGTCAGGCTTCGGGGAAGGGTTAGGGTTAGGGTTCGGGCTAGGGTTAGGGTTAGGGGACGGGGACGGTTTAGGGTCCAGGTGAGGGTACGACAACGGTTTAGGAGGAGCGTACGTGTGAGGGCGCGGGTTAGTGTCAGCGTACGGGTTAGGATTAGGGGCCGGGTGAGGGTCAGGCTTCGGGGAAGGTTTAGGGTTAGACTTCGGGCTAGGGTTAGGGTTAGGGGACGGGGACGGTTTAGGGTCCAGGTGAGGGTACGACAACGCTTTAGGGGGAGCGTACGTGTGAGGGCGCGGGTTAGTGTCAGCGTACGGGTTAGGATTAGGGGCCGGGTGAGGGTCAGGCTTCGGGGAAGTGTTAGGGTTAGGGTTCGGTCTAGGGCTAGGGTTAGGGGACGGGGTCGGTTTAGGGTCCAGGTGAGAATACGTCAACGCTTTAGGGGGAGCGTACGTGTGAGGGCGCGGGTTAGTGTCAGCGTACGGGTTAGGATTAGGGGACGGGTGAGGGTCAGGCTTCGGGGAAGGGTTAGGGTTAGGGTTCGGGCTAGGGTTAGGGTTAGGGGACGGGGACGGTTTAGGGTCCAGGTGAGGGTACGACAACGCTTTAGGGGGAGCGTACGTGTGAGGGCGCAGTTTAGTGTCAGCGTACGGGTTAGGATTAGGGGACGGGTGAGGGTCAGGCTTCGGGGAAGGGTTAGGGTTAGGGTTCGGGCTAGGGTTAGGGTTAGGGGACGGGGACGGTTTAGGGTCCAGGTGAGGGTACGACAACGCTTTAGGGGGAGCGTACGTGTGAGGGCGCGGGTTAGTGTCAGCGTACGGGTTAGGATTAGAGGACGGGTGAGGGTCAGGCTTCGGGGAAGGGTTAGGGTTAGGGTTCGGGCTAGGGTTAGGGTTAGGGGACGGGGACGGTTTAGGGTCCAGGTGAGGGTACGACAACGCTTTAGGGAGAGCGTACGTGTGAGGGCGCGGGTTAGTGTCAGCGTACGGGTTAGGATTAGGGGACGGGTGAGGGTCAGGCTTCGGGGAAGGGTTAGGGTTAGGGTTCGGGCTAGGGTTAGGGTTAGGGGACGGGGACGGTTTAGGGTCCAGGTGAGGGTACGACAACGCTTTAGGGGGAGCGAACGTGTGAGGGCGCGGGTTAGTGTCAGCGTACGTGTTAGGATTAGGGGACGGGGGAGGGTCAGGCTTCGGGGAAGGGTTAGGGTTAGGGTTCGGGCTAGGGTTAGGGTTAGGGGACCGGGAAGGTTTAGGGTTCAGGTGAGGGTACGACAACGCTTTAGGGGGAGCGTACATGTGAGGGCGCGGGTTAGTGTCAGCGTACGGGTTAGGATTAGTGGACGGGTGAGTGTCAGGCTTCGGGGAAGGGTTAGGGTTAGGTTTCGGGCTAGGGTTAGGGTTAGGGGACGGGGAAGGTTTAGGGTCCAGGTGAGGGTACGACAACGCTTTAGGGGGAGCGTACGTGTGAGGGCGCGGGTTAGTGTCAGCATACGTGTTAGGATTAGGGGACGGGTGAGGGTCAGGCTTCGGGGAAGGGTTAGGGTTAGGGTTTGTGCTAGGGTTAGGGTTAGGGGACGGGGACGGTTCAGGGTCCAGGTGAGGGTACGACTATGCTTTAGGGGGAGCGTACGTGTGAGGGCACGGGTTAGTGTCAGCGTACGGGTTAGGATTAGGGGCTGGGTGAGGGTCAGGCTTCGGGGAAGTGTTAGGGTTAGGGTTCAGGCTAGGGTTAGGGTTAGGGGACGGGGACGGTTTAGGGTCCAGGTGAGGGTACGACAACGCTTTAGGGGGAGCGTACGTGTGAAGGCGCGGGTTAGTGTCAGCGTACGGGTTAGGATTAGGGGACGGGGGAGTGTCAGGCTTCCGGGAAGGGTTAGGGTTAGGGTTCGGGCTAGGGTTAGGGTTAGTGGACGGGGACGGTTTAGGGTCCAGGTGAGGGTACGACAACGCTTTAGGGGGAGCATACATGTGAGGGCGCGGGTTAGTGTCAGCGTACGGGTTAGGATTAGGGGACGGGTGAGGGTCAGGCTTCGGGGAAGGGTTAGGGTTAGGGTTCGGGCTAGGGTTAGGGTTAGGGGACGGGGACGGTTTAGGGTCCAGGTGAGGGTACGACAACGCTTTAGGGGGAGCGTACGTGTGAGGGCGCGGGTTAGTGTCAGCGTACGGGTTAGGATTAGGGGACGGGTGAGTGTCAGGCTTCGGGGAAGGGTTAGGGTTAGGGTTCGGGCTAGGGTTAGGGTTAGGGGACGGGGACGGTTTAGGGTCCAGGTGAGGGTACCACAACGCTTTAAGGGGAGCGTACGTGTGAGGGCGCGGGTTAGTGTCAGCATACGTGTTAGGATTAGGGGCCGGGTGAGGGTCAGGCTTCGGGGAAGGGTTAGGGTTAGGGTTCGGGCTAGGGTTAGGGTTAGGGGACGGGGACGGTTTAGGGTCCAGGTGAGGGTACGACAACGCTTTAGGGGGAGCGTACGTGTGAGGGCGCGGGTTAGTGTCAACGTACGGGTTAGGATTAGGGGACGGGTGAGGGTCAGGCTTCGGGGAAGGGTTAGGGTTAGGGTTAGGGCTAGGATTAGGGTTAGGGAACGGGGACGGTTTAGGGTCCGGGTGAGTGTATGACAACGCTTTAGGGGGAGCGTACGTGTGAGGGCGTGGGTTAGTGTCAGCGTACGGGTTAGGATTAGGGGACGGATGAGGGTCAGGCTTCGGGGAAGGGTTAGGGATAGGGTTCGGGCTAGGGTTAGGGTTAGGGGACGGGGACGGTTTAGGGTCCAGGTGAGGGTATGACAACGCTTTAGGTGGAGCGAACGTGTGAGGGCGCGGGTTAGTGTCAGCGTACGGGTTAGGATTAGGGGCCGGGTGAGGGTCAGGCTTCGGGGAAGGGTTAGGGTTAGGGTTCGGGCTAGGGTTAGGGTTAGGGGACGGGGACGGTTTAGGGTCCAGGTGAGGGTACGACAACGCTTTAGGGGGAGTGTACGTGTGAGGGCGCGGGTTAGCGTCAGCGTACGGGTTAGGATTAGGGGACGGGTGAGGGTCAGGCTTCGAGGAAGGGTTAGGGTTAATGTTCGGGCTAGGGTTAGGGTTAGGGGACGGTGTCGGTTTAGGGTCCAGGTGAGGGTACGACAACGCTTTAGGGGGAGCGTACGTGTGAGGGCGCGGGTTAGTGTCAGCGTACGGGTTAGGAGTAGGGGACGGGTGAGGGTCAGGCTTCGGGGAAGTGTTAGGGTTAGTGTTCGGGCTAGGGTTAGGGTTAGGGGACGGGGATGGTTTAGGGTCCAGGTGAGGTTACGAGAACGCTTTAGGGGGAGCTTACGTGTGAAGGCGCGGGTTAGTGTCAGCGTACGTGTTAGGATTAGGGGATGGGGGAGTGTCAGGCTTCCGGGAAGGGTTAGGGTTAGGGTTCGGGCTAGGTTTAGGGTTAGTGGACGGGGACGGTATAGGGTCCAGGTGAGGGTACGACAACGCTTTAGGGGGAGCGTACATGTGAGGGCGCGGGTTAGTGTCAGCGTACGGGTTAGGATTAGGGGACGGGTGAGGGTCAGGCTTCGGGGAAGGGTTAGGGTTAGGGTTCGGGCTAGGTTTAGGGTTAGGGGACGGGGACGGTTTAGGGTCCAGGTGAGGGTACGACAACGCTTTAGGGTGAGCGTACGTGTGAGGGCGCGGGTAAGTGTCAGCGTACGGGTTAGGATTAGGGGACGGGTGAGTGTCAGGCTTCGAGGAAGGGTTAGGGTTAGGGTTCGGGCTAGGGTTAGGGTTAGGGGACGGGGACGATTTAGGGTCCAGGTGAGGGTACCACAATGCTTTAAGGGGAGCGTACGTGTGAGGGCGCGGGTTAGTGTCAGCATACGTGTTAGGATTAGGGGCCGGGTGAGGGTCAGGCTTCGGGGAAGGGTTAGGGTTAGGGTTCGGGCTAGGGTAAGGGTTAGGGGACGGGGACGGTTTAGGGTCCAGGTGAGGGTACGACAACGCTTTAGGGCGAGCGTACGTGTGAGGGCGCGGGTTAGTGTCAGCGTACGGGTTAGGATTAGGGGACGGGTGAGTGTCAGGCTTCGGGGAAGTGTTAGGTTTAGGGTTCAGGCTAGGGTTAGGGTTAGGGTACCGGGACGGTTTAGGGTCTAGGTGAGGGTACGACAACGCTTTAGGGGGAGCGTACGTGTGAGGGCGCGGGTTAGTGTCAGCGTACGGTTTAGGATTAGGGGACGGGTAGGGTCAGGCTTCGGGGAAGGGTTAGGGTTAGGGTTCGGGCTAAGGTTAGGGTTAGGGGACGGTGACGGTTTAGGGTCCAGGTGCGGGTTCGACAAAGCTTTAGGGGGAGCGTACGTGTGAGGGCGTGGGTTAGTGTCAGCGTACGGTTTAGGATTAGGGGACGGGTGAGGGTCAGGCTTTGGGGAAGGTTTAGGGTTAGGGTTCGGGCTAGGGTTAGGGTTAGGGGACTGGAACGGTTTAGGGTCCAGGTGAGGGTATTACAACGCTTTAGGGGGAGCGTACGTGTGAGGGCGCGGGTTAGTGTCAGCGTTCGGGTTAGGATTAGGGGACGGGGGAGGGTCAGGCTTCGGGGAAGGGTTAGTGTTAGGTTTCGGGCTAGGGTTAGGGTTAGGGGACGGGGACGGTTTAGGGTCCAGGTGAGGGTACGACAATGCTTTAGGGGGAGCGTACATGTGAGGGCGCGGGTTAGTGTCAGCGTACGGGTTAGGATTGGGGGACAGGTGAGGGTCAGGCTTCGGGGAAGGGTTAGGGTTAGGGTTCGGGCTAGGGTTAGGGTTAGGGGACGGGGACGGTTTAGGGTTCAGGTGAGGGTATGACAACGCTTTAGGGGGAGCGTACGTGTGAGGGCGCGGGTTAGTGTCAGCGTACGGGTTAGGATTAGGGGACGGTTGAGTGTCAGGCTTCGGGGAAGGGTTAGGGTTAGGGTTCGGTCTAGGGTTAGGGTTAGGGGACGGGGACGGTTTAGGGTCCAGGTGAGGGTACGACAACGCTTTAGGGGGAGAGTACGTGTGAGGGCGCGGGATAGTGTCAGCGTACGGGTTAGGATTAGGGGACGGGTCAGGGTCAGGCTTCGGGAAAGGGTTAGGGTTAGGGTTCGGGCTAGGGTTAGGGTTAGGGGATGGGGACGGTTTAAGGTCCAGGTGAGGGTACGACAACGCTTTAGGGGGAGCGTACGTGTGAGGGCGCGGGTTAGTGTCAGCGTACTGGTTAGGATTAGGGGCCGGGTGAGGGTCAGGCTTGGGGGAAGGGTTAGGGTTAGGTTTCGGGCTAGGGTTAGGGTTAGGGGACGGGGACGGTTTAGGGTCCAGGTGAGGGTACGACAACGCTTTAGGGGGCGCGTACGTGTGAGGGCGCGGGTTAGTGTCAGCATACGGGTTAGGATTAGGGAACGGATGAGGGTCAGGCTTCGGCGAAGGTTTAGGGTTAGGGTTCGGGCTAGGGTTAGGGTTAGGGGAAGGGGACGGTTTAGGGTCCAGGTGAGGGTACGACAACGCTTTAGGGGGAGCGTACGTGTGAGGGCGCGGGTTAGTGTCAGCGTACGGGTTAGGATTAGGGGACGGGTGAGTGTCAGGCTTCGGGGAAGGGTTAGGGTTAGGTTTCAGGCTAGGGTTAGGGTTAGGGGACGGGGAAGGTTTAGGGTCCAGGTGAGGGTACGACAACGCTTTAGGGGGAGCGTACGTGTGAGGGCGCGGGTTAGTGTCAGCATACGTGTTAGGATTAGGGGACGGGTGACGGTCAGGCTTCGGGGAAGGGTTAGGGTTAGGGTTCGGGCTAGGGTTAGTGTTAGGGGACGGGGACGGTTCAGGGTCCAGGTGAGGGTACGACTATGCTTTAGGGGGAGCGTACGTGTGAGGGCACGGGTTAGTGTCAGCGTACGGGTTAGGATTAGGGGACGGGTGAGGGTCCGGCTTCGGGGAAGTGTTAGGGTTAGGGTTCGGGCTAGGGTTAGGGTTAGGGGACGGGGACGGTTTAGGGTCCAGGTGAGGGTACGACAACGCTTTAGGGGGAGCGTACATGTGAGGGCGCGGGTTAGTGTCAGCGTACGGGTTAGGATTGGGGGACGGGTGAGGGTCAGGCTTTCGGGAAGTGTTAGGGTTAGGGTTCGGGCTAGGGTTAGGGTTAGGGGACGGGGACGGTTTAGGGTCCAGGTGAGGGTACGACAACGCTTTAGGGGGAGCGTACGTGTGAGGGCGCGGGTTAGTGTCAGCGTACGGGTTAGGATTAGAGGACGGGTGAGGGTCAGGCTTCGGGGAAGGGTTAGGGTTAGGGTTCGGGCTAGGGTTAGGGTTAGGGGACGGGGACGGTTTAGGGTCCAGGTGAGGGTACGACAACGCTTTAGGGAGAGCGTACGTGTGAGGGCGCGGGTTAGTGTCAGCGTACGGGTTAGGATTAGGGGACGGGTGAGGGTCAGGCTTCGGGGAAGGGTTAGGGTTAGGGTTCGG